>NW_006408746.1:1768337-1788165 GCF_000296735.1 Chrysochloris asiatica | reverse complement strand
TCTTCCACTCTTTAAAGAGGTTTTGTGCAGCAGATTTGCCTAATGAAATATGTCATTTGATTTCTTGACTACTGTTTCTATGAGTGTTCACGGTTGATCTGAGAAAAATGAAGTCTTTGACCACTTTAATCTTTTCTCCCATTTATATGGATGTTATGTACTGGTTCAGTGGTGAGTAATTTTATCTTTACATTGAGATGCAACCTATACCAAAGGCTGTGGTCTTTCAACTTCATCAGCAAGTATTTAAGTCCTCTTCGCTTTTATTAAGTAAGGTTGTATCATCTGCATATCACAAGTTGTTAATGAATCTTCCTCCAAATCCTGATGCCAAGTTCTTCTTCACATAACCCAGCTTCTCAAATGATTTGCTCAGTATACAGATTGAATAAGTATGGTGAAACAATACAACCCTGGTGCACATTTTTCCTAATTTTAAACCATTAAATGTTCCTTTGTCCTGGTCAAACAACTGCTTCTTAGTCTATATACAGGTTCCTTATGACCACATTTAAGTGTTCTAGAATACTTATTTTTTGCAATGCTGTCCATAGCTTGTCATGATCCACACAATCAAAAGTCTTTGAGTAGTCAGTGAAGCACAGATAAACATCTTTCTGGTATTCTCTGCTTTTAGCCAAGATCCTTGTGACATCAGCAATGATATCCCTCATTCCACGCCCTCTTCTGAATCCACTTTAAACTTCTGGAAGTTCTCTACCAACACACGGTTGCAACTGTTTTTTAATTATCTTTAGCAAAATTTTGCTTGCATACAGTATTAATGATACTGTCTGATGATTTTCACATTTCATTGGGTCACCTCTCTTTGGAATGGGAACAAATATGGATCTCTTCCAATTAGCTGGACAAGCAGTTGTCTCCTAAATTTCTTAGCATAGATCAGTGAGTACCTCCAGTGCAGCCTTGCTTTATTAAAAGATTTCAATTTGTATTCCATCCATTCCTAGAACCTCTTCTTTGACAATGCCGTCACTTCACCTTGGGCTTCTTTCTTCAGTATCATCGGCTCTTGTTCATATGCTACCTCTTGAAATGGCTGAATAGCGATCATTTCTTTTTGGTACAATGACTTTGAGTACTCCTTCCATCTTTTTCTGATGCTTTCTGCATCATTCAATATTTTGCCCATGAAATCCTTCAATATTACAAGTAGATGCTTCAATTTTTTATTCAGTTCCCACAGCTTGAGAAATTCTGAGCATGTTCTTCCCTTTTATTTTTCTAACTCTAGCTCTTTACACATTTCATTATAATATTTGACTTTGTCTTCTCAAGCTGCTCTTAGAAATTCTTGGTTCAGATCTTTTACCTCTTCATTTCTTCCATTTGCTTTAATATCTCTAAGTGGAGAGCAAGTTTCAAAGTCCTCCACTTTGGCCTTTTTCTTCTTTCTTATCTTCTTCATGACCATTTACGTTCTTCCTGTATGATGGTGGTGGTGGTGACTATGTGCCATGGAGTCAGTTTCCACTCATAATGATCCTATACAGGACTTCCAAGGTTGTAAAGGAGCAGAAAGCCTCATCTGTCTCCTGCAGAGCATCTGGTAGATTCAAACTGCTGACCTTGGAGTTAGCAGTTGAACTTGTAATCCACTATGCTATGAGACCTCACATAGGATTTTCAGACTTTATCAAAGCAGAATGGCACATCTTTCTCCCTCAGAGTGTCTGGTGGGTTTGAACTGCCAACCTTTTTGTTAGCAATCAAACACTTTAACCACTGAGCCACTAATGACTATATACTGACAATACAAGCTTTTTACCTATAAAGCCAATTAAAGCCTGTCTATATATTTTTTCTTGCTAAAAACATACTCCAACAGCAGAATTCTCCTGTATTCTCTACAAAAATGAAAAAAGTCACTGCCCCTGAATCAATTAGGACTCTTAGCAACCTTACAGAACAGAGTAGAACTGACCCATAGGGTTTCTAAGACTATAAATATTTATAGAAGTAGGCTGCCCACATCTTTATCACGTGGAACAGCTGGTGAGTTTCAAGTGCCAACATTCTGATTGGCAGTAAGGAGATTTAACCACTGCATCACCAGGGCTCCTTATATTCTGTATACAAACCAAATATCTCATCTCTGTGCTTTGGTTATATTGTTTCAAAATCCTTTATATAGCTGATTTCTCCCTTATTTTTCTAAATTTTTATAACACTTACAATGCTTTCACATAAACCAGTAAATAAACACAAACTTAATAACCAATTTCAATGGTAAAGTATTATGTTGCATACAAAGTTTATTAACCTAACAGTGTTTCTATAAGAACTGTAAATGAGTTACCATCCAAAAGAATTACTAAGCCGGATCCTTTATCTAGGACGTCAGCAACTCTTGCTTCACATCTGAAAGTTCCTATAAAAAAGAAAACATAACAAACGTTTAAATACCATAAATTATTAAGACTTAAGATAATTTCTAATAATTTCCACTGTAAATTCAGCAAAACTAAAATGTTAATAAGTTTGAAATAATTTTCCTGAACTAAAAGATTTTCAACATTAAAAGCAATCAGAATACCTGCAGCACGAAATCTGAAGAATATTTCTGATGAGATTTTCAAAGTAACATTTTTCAGTGATCAAAGTAACAATGTCAGTGAGCTCTTCAAGTTCACTTTTTAACTCTTATCATTCAACAAGCACTTATTGTGCACACAATTCTCTACTTTCCTAATTCCAATTGAGAGTGCTTCTTTTTAATCACGATTCTTTTATGAACAGGTGTGTCTTAGTGGATAATGAACAACTCAGCGCAGAGGTTGAAGGAAGACTTCTTAACAAACTATGATACACAAATTACATAACCTTGTGCTTGCTAAAAGTGAAGAGGACTTGAGGCATTTACTGATGAAGATCAAATCTACAGCCTTCAGTATGAATCATACTTCAATCTGAAGAAAACAATAATCCTCACAACTGGAAAAATAAACAACATCATAATAAATGGAGAAAATAAGAAATAATGATGATGCATGGAGGGGATTGTAACCATGGCAATGAGACGATATACGATAGAATGAATGTAAAACTTATGTTCTCCCATGTAAACTATCACATGATTCACAATAAAACATTAAAAAAGAAAGAAATAATCAAATTGTCAAGAATTTCATTTTACATATATCCAAAATCAATGCTCATGGAAGCAGCAATCAAAAATCAAATAACAGGACTAGGCATATAGTCTTTAAAGAGATGGAAAAATTTATCACCAACTTTTTTATGGAAAAGAAAAAAACCATGGACAAGCAAAGCATTACTAGAAAATAAAAGCAAAGTAAGAGTTCTTTTCCGTATCAATCTCAAAATCAACTACACAGCCAAAGTAGTCAAAACCGCCTAGTGCTGATACAACAACAAACACAGAGACCAATGGAACAAAATTGAAAACCCAGAAGTAAATCCATGTGCCTACAAAAACACGATCTTTAACAAAGGACCAAAATATATTAAATGGGGAAGACACTGTCTCTTTAATAGATGGTGCTGGCAAAACTGAATAGGTGGGTTTCCTGAACACTAAGGAAAAATGATACAGGACTCATATTTTACACCATATACAAAAAGGAATTCAAGATGGGAAAAAGACCTAAATGTAAACTTAGAACTACAAAGCTCATCAATAAACACATAAGGAGAAACTTAGGGGCCCTGATACATGGCATAAATATATAAATGAAAACATACAAACAGCAGAAGACAAATTAGATGACTGGGACCTCCTAAAAATTAGACACGTATGTACATCAAAAAACTTCACCAAAAGAGAGCCTACGGACTGGGGGTTAAAATCTGGCAATGACCTATCAGTTATGGGACAATCTCTATAATTTATAGAAAACTTGAACCTCTCCATAAAAAAAAAAAAAAAAGACAATCCAATTTAAAAATGGCAGAGAACATGAAAAGACATTTCACGAAGAAGACATTCAACAAACATGGATAAATGATCGTGATCATTAGACACTGTTGTTAGTTCCATCAAGTCAGTTCCAACTCATAGAGCCCTATGTAGGGTTTCTGAGGCTGTAAATGTGTACTGGAGCAGAAATACTCATCTTTCTGCCTGAAGTGGCTGCAGGGTTTGAACTGCTGACCTAGTGGCTAGCAATCCACGGCTTGTCCTACAGTGCCACCAGTATTCCCTCATTAGTCCTGTTGTTGTTGTTAAGTTCCATCAAATCAGTTTCAACTCATAGAGACCTTGTATAGGGTTTCCATGGAGCGACTGGTGAGTTTGAACAGCCAACCTTGCAGTTCAAACTGACCTTGTGGTCTACTGCTTATCCTACAGTACCCCACTAGGACTCCACAAATTAATATAAAAATAAAAAAAGAAATCAAACAATGTATTGAATGGGGCAAAACTTTTACAAAAGACCTCTTAAAAGTTTTTAAAACAAAGATGTCACCTTTGTGTGTGTGTGCCTGACCAAGTGATGGCATTTTCAACTGTTTCATATGCATAGGAAAGCTGGACAATTAATAAGAGAGATCAAGGAAGAAATTAAGTATTTCAATTATGGTACTGGTGAGGAATACTAACTTCCATGGATTGCCGGAAGAACAAACAAATCTACCAGGAAGAAGTACAGTCACATTCATTAGAAGCAAGGATGGAAGAAGACGGTAAAATGGTGGACCAGTAGTAAGGCTATACAAACCCTCTACAACAAAGATATGGAAAACCAAATGAAATAAATACAGACTATAGTCCTGGAGCCCTGAGCTCCAGGGGATCAGAAGTAGACTGAATGCTTAATAAGAGAGCAAGAGAACACATGGGGGGCAGGCGTGGGAGACAGACTAATGACCTGTGCCAGTCAACAAGACATGGTACAACTACCTTAAACTTATGTGAACTGCTTCAGAGACAAGACAGCATACTGGCACTACAGAAACATACCAGTGACTCACAGAGATAAAGGTGAATTTTTTTGTTTACTCCCCACACCTCCCTGGTGACCAGAGGTGACCCATATACATCCCCAACGAAGCTCCCACTATCCTGGCTGTCAGAACTGCACAGAAGTGAGCAACACAGTTGTGAGTCTCATCAAAATGAGTGGGAAGCTAAGCAACATCAACCATGGCATCTGGATCCAAGTGAACACTGCTCCAAATTTGCAGAGCTGACCCTGACAGGCCCTGGACTAGCCCTAACCAGGAAAAGCAGCTGAACAGACACACATGGTAGGGATTTAAAAGGAGACAGGTAATCAGTGCTGGCTGGTCAGGTGTGACTTGCCATCTTGAACTTCTGCAGGAGGCTGTGACGGCATGAGGGTAATTGGTGGCACAGAGCATACCACTTATTGGCAGACAGGAAAGGTACAAAACTTTTCTTGTACGTCACGTTACCCTGGTGACCAGAGGAATGGCCAGCCCCCATCCAATACACTCCCATCAAAGCTCCTGCTCTCCAGGCAAGCAGAGCTACATCAAAGTGAGTGGGGATCTGGCAAAACCACCCCAGTACTGGATCATGTGTGACCTGCCCCAGACCTGCAAAGCTGGTTCCAGCCAGTCTACAACTAGCAGGACAACTCACACTCGGCTACTCTCTGGGACAGAAATACCCTGATCCTCCAGTAGTTTGGGGTCTGCATGAACTACTTCCAGATTTGTTACTGTTGTTGTTAAGTGCTGTCGAGTCAGTTCCAACACATAATGACCCTGTGTAGGGTTTGCACCTTGCTGTTCAAACCAACTTTGCAGTACACAGTGCATTAACCCACAACACCACACCAGGACTCCAGATTGTTGTTGTTTTTAAATGTTTTAAATAGGTTCCAACCCATAGCAACCCTGTATAGGGTTTCCGAGGAGCAGCTGGCAAGCCTGAACCGCCACACCAGGACTCCAGAACTCCAGATCTTTGTTATTAAGTGTAGTCAAGTTGGTTCCAACCCATAGCGACTCTGTATAGCGTTTCTGAGGAACAGCTGGTGATCTTGAACCACTAAACTTGCAGTTCAAACGGCTTTGCAGTCTGGAGCATTAACCCACAGCGCCACAAAGAACTCCAGATTAGATACCCAGAAAAGACAGGACCTAATCCTACAGGAACTTCATGTTGGGCAGAAATGCCATTATGCCCACATACCACGTGATGCACCTGGCTGATGGGAGATCCCAGAATTTTTTCCTCTCTGTGTCTGGCACCTGCCCTGGTGTTTTCCTTTTCTTTGTTTTTGTTAATTTTTTTCTTTCTCTTATTCACCTACCCTTGAATTTTATCCTTTCTATCTCACTGGTCTGTCAGTCTATTATATTGTGGTGGCTCACGTGGTGTGATGCTAGAAGCTATGCCACCAGTACTTTAAATACAAGGAGGGTCACCTATGGTGGCCAGGTGTCAGCGGAGTTCCAGACTAAAACACATAAGCAAGGAGAGGAGGACTACTTCTGAAAGTTTAGCCACCGAAAATCTTATGAATTACAGCAAAGCACTGTCAGGTATAATGCCAGAATATGAAAACCACCAGAATACTGTCAGATTTAGTGCCGGAAGATGATTCCCCTCAGGTTGGAAGGCACTCAGAATATAACTGTGGAAAAAACTGTCTCCTCAAAATAGAGTTGGACAAGATAGGACGTGTCTCATAAATTTTATATCAAATGGAGGCTGTCCAAAAACTGGCTACAGTAACTAACACATATTACTTTGGTCACCAAAAAGACCACCGCCACAGAAAAAGAAGGAAATCATCATACCAACAAAACCACGAAAGTGGCAGTCTAGAGTTCATCCTTGCAGACTCTGGCCCTAAAACCAAAACCTTGGGTTGAAAATGTTCATATCCAACTACTACTCTTAAAATTTCAAGAGAGCAGTTGTCAGGAAATTAAAAAATCTGCCAAGTAAAATGACAGCTACACACCTCCTGGATATTCCAGTCAACTGAAAAAAAAAAAAAAAAATCAAGAAGAAGAACCACACCCTAAAGAAAACCCTGGAAAAATCTCACCAAGAGAATAATCTAAATTGGGACCAGGTACTCCCCCTTAGCCTGCTCAGAATCAGAATTGCCCCTAAAAGCAGGCTCAGTTGACCCTCATGAATTGATACTAAAGGATACCACTCCTAAAGGACAAATATGCGTGGTTGTGAGCCACTGGCCCCACCTTAAAGACTATTAATTTGTTTCTATCTACTAGCTGACCTGTATGTTGTTGTTGTTTGTTGCTAAGTGCAGTTCAAACTGACCCTGAAGCCAGTGCATTAATCCACAGTGACATACCAGAGCTCCAACTATGATGGATAGGTTCTATATAAATTACTAGGCATTAGATTATTTAATTATCTTGCTGCATATCAAAATTTCTTGAGTTATTATATTACTCTTTATTTTAAATAAAATTTGGATGTTGGACCCCAACCCTTGAGAGTATGTGTGTTGGTGAGTACAGTGGTGGTATCGGGATGAGCATTTTGTTACAGTGTGAGATTTGGGCTTGGAGAAAAATCACTGGCTATGTAGGCATTGGTTATAGAGTCCTGGTGTAGCACTGTGGGTCAATGCACTGGACTGCAAAGTTGGTTTGAACCACAAAGTCTATTTTGCATAGGATCACTATGAGTTGGTAACAACTTGTTGGCACCTAATAACAACAACTCTAATGGCTGATGTGTACATAAATACCTTGTGATATGTTTTATTATGTCACTTTTTGCCAGTATGTGGCTCTGCAGGATAAGCACTTGACCACAAGATCAGTTTGAACTGCAATGTCGGCGGTTCAAACTCCCCAGCCACTACTCAGAAACGCTATACAGGATTGCTATGGGTTGGAACTTAACAACATCATGCCAGTTTAGCATATTGATGCAGTTTAGTAGATTAATCAGAAAATAAAATTATGGAATAAGTGTATAAAAACTCACCTGATCTAGGAAGTGGCTTATATAACTCCAAGTACTGCTCCCCATGAAGAAGCTAAGAAGGATTAAGCAAAATTTTTATTAGCTGATTTTTTTTCTACAGTCTATTTGTGGATATTATTAATCACAAGTGACAACAATGCATTGTTCACATATTCACATCACTATTTTCCCCAAATTAAGTCTCAATTTAGCTGCTTCTTAATTATGTGACTCAAAAAGCACCAGTCTCCCAATTTGAAGACTATTGGAACATAAAAGATAATTTGTGTTCTTTTTTGCCACTTATAAGTTCTTATAGAGTGGTAAGAGTCCAGGTGTCACACTGTGGATTATGGCACTGGACTGCACAGTCGATTTCAACCACAAAGTTGGCAGTTCAAGCTCACCAATCTCTCCTAGGAAACCCTATACAGGGTCGCTATGAATCAAAACAGACTCGACAACACTTAACAACAACAACATGGAGTGGTAATTACAGATTACACCTACTCTTCACCAACTATCTTCTTGGCCAGCATTTCGCATTTCCAACTTTGAAAAAGTTCTCAGGTGGCACCTTCAGTGGTCTGAGCCCCACTCAGAGCTGTGCCTGGGCCCAGGGTGTCCTCCATAGGCAACTCTGAAAAATATACTGGAGGCTCCAGTGATGACCAGCCCAAACAAGGGCCTATGACCAACCTGCTGTGGGACACCTTCTCCCAGTTATCTTCAGTGTCTCAGTCTGGCTACAAAGGGCCCAGGCTGACAGCAGGATGTCAGGTCACAGGCAGGCAGGCAGAGGCTGTGCAAGAGTCCAAACGTGCAGGTGAGAAGTGGGTGGGACGGGGGATGAATGGTGTTACAGGGCTGGAGCAAATGAGCAGCAGGGTGGGCAGCCAGGAGGTGGCAAGCAGTAGAAGGTGGTAGGCAGCAGGGAATCACGAATAACCACCATACCACCAACCTCAATCCCTGCAGGCTCCACATGGGTGAGGAAAAGGGGTCAACCTCACCACTCATATATAGGGGGCACCTGATGGATGATGAATAATAGAGGAGAGATGGACGTCGCCATCCGACTCTCACATAACACCAATTTCACATATTTGGAACCTAACCATGTCAGTAATTGAAGAGTGGGCGTGTTTGCCAATGGAGACCCTAACCTAGGCTATATTTTCAGTTCGTGTTACAATGCCTGAATCATACTAGGCATTCAGTAAACATATAGAAGAAAAATGAACAAATGGGGCCAGTGCTGGTAAAGTAATTTAAACTGGGAAAACATGAACCAAATGCAAATGACTCAATTAAAACACCAAGATAGAGAAACCTTGCAAACATGCTCAGAGTCAAGCATTATCATATATATCTTGTAAATTATCTACAAAGACTAACCTAAGGATACTATATAACTTCACAGCCTCTTAAACTCAATTTGTCAAAGCAAGAATAAACAAGTATTTATAGAAAACAACAGGAAAGGAAACCCAAGACTTGAACAATATATCTAAATGACCACTGCAGTGGGACAGTTTAATCTGATCTTCCTCAGAATCCAGAAAAAAAGCATGGTGATGGGAAGACAAATGAAGGTCTCCCTCACTGAGTCATACTGTCTGGAAACTCAAAGTTCGGAAGACTGGGATTCAAATTCCAAGATGGCTATCATTCCCAGTCACATAATTTAAACACCACTTATCATTTCCAATGTCTGCTAATCCCAAGGGGAAATTCTGAACATTTAATTTTTGTACTTACATCATTAAAACAGAAGAACAGTACATAATAAGTACCATGGGATAATTACATCAAACTTTCCAGCACATACTAACTTTACCGTCAACTTCATCAAATACATTAATAAAATATGTTCCCATGGATTCAGAGTAAGAGTGAACTAATCAATCTTCCAGCAAAGGATTATCCAATCAAAGTAACAGAAATCAATTATTTTATGTCTCTCTATGATTACAATTAAGGACCTCTGGTAGCGTAGTGGTTACGAATTGGGCTGCAAACTGCAAGGTCAGCAGTTCGAAACTACCAGCTGTTCCGCGGGAGAAAGATGAAGCTTTCTGCTCCCATAAAGATTTACAGCCTCGAAAACCCTGTATAGGGTCGCTATGGGTCGGAACCAACTCCACGGCACACAACAACAGCAACATGATTACAATTATCATCAGGCTGATAAACTAAACCAAACTCCAAGAAGTAAAATATACTCTACCTCAAGTTTCACATCCTGCTAGTGTTCCTCCTACCTGCATGGCCATTCCTTCTCAATCTCTTTTGCAAGTTCCTCATCTCTTCAAGCACTAACATTGCAAAGTCCCTAAACAAAAACTTCATCTCTACTTAAACTCATACATTAGGTGATTTCATCCAGTTCGGTGGCTTTAAATATCATATAAATTCTAAAGGCCCCAAATAGAAATTACCCCCAAAATCCAGACTCTCCATTTGAATATGTAATGTTGTTGCTGTTAATGCAGTCAAGTTGGTTCTGACTCGGAGAAACCGTATATAGCAGGTGTAGGGAATGTCAGGGCCTACAGTCATATGTTGTTGTTGTTGTTGTTGTTGTTAAGTGCCGTCAAGTTGGTTCTGACTCATAGTGACCCTGTGCAGGGTTTCCGAGGAGCAGCAGGTTTGAATGGCCAATCTTGTGGTTTGAAATCCACTGCTGATCCTACAGCATTACACCGGGAGTCTGTTTGACCAAATATAGCAGGCTAATTTTTAAGTTGATAATTTTGTATGGCTATACATTTTGGCAGAAAAATGGTTCCCCACCCCTGCTGTATAAGTTTCTAAGGAGCACCTAGTGGGTTTAAACTGCCAACCTTTCCATTAGAAATCCAGTGCTTATCCTACAGTGCCACACAAGTACTGACTCCATGTAACTGTTACACAAACTAAATATATGCTATACATAGTTAATTATGGAGTCCTGGTGTGGCGCTTTGGGTTAATTCACCAGACTGCTCCTCGGAAACCCTACACAGGGTCGCGATGCGTTGGAATCGACTCGATGGCACTTAATAACACAACAAATAGTTAATTATATGAGTATATATACATATGAATAATTTTAGTTGTCCAGACCAAAAATCTTTATCCTTGGTCATCCTTGATCCCTCTTTCCGTCACCCTCACAACCAGTCTTTTAGCTTTGTTGTTGTTGTTAAGTGCTGACCCATACTGACCCTGTATAGAGTTTCTGAGGAGTGGCTGGTGAACTTGAACCACCGACCTTGCAGTTCAAACTGACCTTGCAGTCCAGCATATTAACCCACAGTTTAGATTACTGTTAATAGACACTTAGCTGGTTTCCAGTTTCCATGTTTACAATGTACTCGCGATGAAATAACAAGAGTTAGCTTATGAGTGAACAGTTAAGATTATGTCACTCCTTAGCTCAAAGAGTTACACTGACATCCAACATTAATCAAAGAAAAAGCTTACAATGAACTACAGGCCTTTTCCTAATATTACCCTCTTACTCTACAGCTATATTGACCCCTCGATCCCAAAACAAGTCAAATATGTACCTACCTCAGGTTCTTTTATACTTGTTAACTCTATCTCAAATACCTGACCTGTGCCCTCACCAATATCATGATATAAGAACTATCATGTCCATTTTATAGGTAAGGAAATTGAAGCTTAGAAAAATTATTTACCCTAAGTCAAATAATGAAGTAAATGGCAAATAGACAATTAAGTACAGTATGTCAGAGTTTGTGGAACTGTACTAAATATTTTCCTCTTTTTATTTTCCTTTAAAGTAACTCTCATCTTCTTTATTCTTAAATAAATTAAAAACACATGTCAAAATTTTGTTCCTGAACCACTATAAACTTTTATAATTCTATATATACTTATGTAGATACATATGTGTGTGTGTTTATATAAATGTGTGTGTTTGTATATAAAAATGGAGTCCTGCTTTGGCTCTCTAGGATAAGCACCAGACTGCTAACCACAAGGTTGGTGATTCAAACTCACCAGCCACTCCTTGGAAACCCTAGACAGAGTAGCTATTGAGGTCAGAACCGATTCGATGGCACTTAACAATATATGATGTGCAGGACCCTACCCAGAGAAGAAGTGATGCCAGAGATGGAGGCAGAGACGATGACGTGGAGAGATGGAGCAGGTGGGGACTTTAGACCCAGAGAGGGTAAGGGGCTGTGTGCTGACAACTGGGGGACAGGCTTGCAGGGTATACACTTTAGCTGATTGATGGAGGGGATTGTAACCATGGCAATGAAACAATATACAATAGGATGAATGTAAAGCTAATGTTCTCCCATGTAAACTATCACATAATTCACAAAACATTTATATATATACATATGAAGTAAACATTATCAATCATATTTAAAAACAAAGAATAGCATACTTTTGCCAAGTTGATTGGAAGTCCAGGGATCTCTGCTAATTCTCCACCCATTACAGATTTTTGAGCTATGATAACTGCAAAGGTAGGCAAGCAGGTGAAATCAGAGCTTCCTTCATAAATAAATCTCATATCTTTTGGTTCCTTGGCTGATGCACCCACTCCAAGGGCATACATAATAGCTTCCAGTTCAGTATAAGCAGAAGAAAATGGACGAAGTTGATGACCAATAGCTCCAGCCTATGGAAAAGTTATAAGAAAATGATTATATTCATGAATACAATTTTTATCAAATCTTTGAAATTCAAAATAACTGCTTATATATTTAGTTTTGCTTTTGAAAAGATGTTAATAGAATGCCATTTTAGTGCATTTGATGGAGCATCATAATTGCTTCATTATATTTGAAGTTTTAAAAATAGAAGTCAATTAGATAATGTGTAGAAAAGGACTCCATTTACAGATAAGTATTTTTTTTATTGTTTGCTTCTTTCTAATAGTATATCTCATTTTCAACTTTCTTGCCTGAGTGTGAAAAGCTTACTAGTTCAGTAATTATTAGCTATCCAAAAATCCAAAGAATAATGAATCTGTTATAGATAGTAAATTGCTCTGTAAGATCAATTATATAAAATTCATCACAAATTGATGAGCAAAACAATGCTTAATGCCTGTAAACTAGATTGCCTCATCATAACTCTAACTAAAATGAAATTTTACTTGAAGTTCCTTCCCAGGAATGTTGTTCATCTAATTGGATGTTGAATTTTTCTATTTGGTGATATTTCTAGCTAATGTGTGAACCCACATTAGATTATAAAACAATGATATCCATTCAACCAGTGTTGACAAACTACAGCTACAGGCTAAGAACAGCTTTTATATTTTCAAAGGATAGTTTAAAAGAAAAAGAAGAACAAGCAGACAGAAATAGTATGTGACTTATAAGTCTAACATGTTTACTATCTAGTCCTTTACCAAAGAGCACAGGTAGAACAATTATTAAGTGCTCTGCTGTTAACAGGAAGTTGTTGCTTTGAACCCATTAGTGGCACCACACAAGAAAGCCCTGGAGATCTACTCCTGTAAAGATTATTTATTGTTCAGTGCCGTTGAGTCAGTTTCGATCCATAGCAACCCTGTATAGGGTTTCTGTGGAGCAGCTGGTGAGCCTGAATCACCAACCCTGCAGTTCAAACCAACTTTGCAGTCCAGCGCATTAGCCCACAGCACCATACCAAGACTCTGTAAAGATTATAATCTAGAAAATCCTGTGAGACATTTCTACTCTATCCTATTGGGTTGCTATGAGTCAGAATCAACTCAATAGCACACACAACAAAATGCATACCTTAGGTCACAAAACACCCGAATCTAATGTGACAAATTATTTATTTATTCCCTACAATTGAAAAAAAAGAAAAAGTCTAGAAGATGAAAATCAGCTAACTTCACATGAGCTACAACCACAATTCTATTAGAATTATTAACATAATGGGAGACTTTTACTTGCAGCCATGTTAAAATGTTCAAAGAATACCAAATATTATCAGTGCTTTTCTTTAAAAGAAATGACTCAGGAGAGGCACTAAAAGAACTATCTTTTTCTAAAATGTTAGAAAAATAGCGAATAAAGTAGGATTATCAATAATGTTCCCAATCATCTAGGAAAGCCATGAGAAGAAGCTGAGTGGGTTACTGTCCATTCTCCTACATTACTAGGATAGGTCTGGGAAACTCGACTTTTCTTAGCCCTAATGGATGGACTGCCTTGATAGGAAAGCAAGGCAATTAGCTGGTCTCCTAACTAATTTTCTTGCTTTCCTTTCAAGGCAGTCCATCCATTAGGGGTAAGAAAAGCTTGGTACATACAGTTCAGAAAGAAATGAGAAAGAGGGTAAAATTGTAAAGACAAATAAAGTGATCTGGATAGCTGTAGAAGTGATCCCAAAACGCTTCTCAGCATTTCACAATTTTAACCATGGCTTCCATGTATTGTCAGAATCAAAGTGAGTTGTTCTGAAGTCAATCATAAACAATTTCTGAATAAATTCTGTTTTAAATGATCTCTGCTACTGCTTTCCATCAATTATTAGAGACTGAAAAAGAATGACTGCAATGTTTTAAAAAAAAAAAAAAAAAAAAAAACAGTCTCCAAAGAAAACAAAATACAATGTTGTTCTTTCCTACTTACAAATCCTGATGTGGCTGGTGATGCTGCATGACTGGTATAATTTGCTGAAACTCCTCCTGAATCTACTTGATTTAGAACTTCAAGTATACCCCCAGTTGATTCTAAAATAATAAAATAAAATAATGTTTCTGTTAAAAATATTAAGGAATGTTCCCATATGCTAGATAACTATTTCTCTAACATTCAGAAATCCTGCTGCAGAACCTTCATTGATATTCATAAACTTTGTACCAAGACACTGTAGGAAAAAAATGCAAGTGAGTTTGGAATAGACCAAAGATAACTACATATTTTTAATAGAAAACAAAGCATTGATTAATTCTAAAGGGGTTCTGAGTCATTATATAATTCTGTAAAATAAAATACTTGTTCATGTTGTTGTTGTTGTTAAGTGCCGTTGAATCAGTTCCGACCCATAGCAATCCTATATAGGGTTCCCAAGGATTGGCTGAGGAGCTTGAACCGCACACCTTGTGGTTTAAACCAACCTTGCAGTCCAGCACATTAATCCACAATGCCACACCAGGACTCCATAGACATGTAAATAATATTTGGTGAGGGACAAGTAATTGCAATCTACTCTTCCAACTCTTCTCTGAGATGGAACAGTGCTAAGAATGGCCCTGTCTCAGAATAACTAATGGTGCTTCAGGTTGGGGCTTCAGCCGCCAAATACAGGTAGGGTAGGCTACGGTGAGAAGGGAGGGTGATCTCACAAAAGAAGCGCTCATAGAACAACTCCAGAGCTCCGGATGTACCATAAGATCCAGGACATCAGTTTCCTGCACTTGCAAATGAAAAATATCATGATATTAAGGAAAATATGGGCGACTTAGGAATCTGGAGACTGGACTGCCTCTGTGACTACCCTGTCCCGGCAGAGTTTAGAGAGTGGGGCTAAAGCCAGCCCAGCTCAGAAAGCAGCGCTTTCAGCAAATAAAAGAGAGAAAGAGCCGTGGGAAACTACACATTTCTCCCTCTCTCTCTCTCTCCCTGTCCCAACTTCATTTCACAGTTCGGACATCAGGCAGGACAGTTTTCCCATGGTTCAGAGAGAGGGAGCTTGGCGGCAACTTATGATGTCACCCATGGGCCCAAAATCTGAGGTTGTGCATCTGAACCGGGGCGGGACACCTTGCCTTTCTCCCAGGTAGCAGCTTGGAATTTCCAGCTATTGTTCTTGCAATCCACAGCCACTGTGCTGCCAGAGCTATGTGTGTTGGATCAAAACAAAGCAATCTGTAAAACCACAGCAAAACAGGACTCAACCATCCCAAGATTTGCACTGAGCACAGGCAGATAATCAACTGACCTTCAGAGACAAAAATAGTGGATGATCTTTCTAACATTAACTCTCCAGTATCTACCTGAACACTTATATGGTAGTGAATTGAAGGAGAGGCCTGAGAGAGGGGTCAACCCCACGCCCTGCTGGAGGCTTCTACTTGCATACACACCGACGGGGTAGCACAGTACAGTCGGCCACAGCTTCATTTCTGCTCCAAAGTGGTGATTTTTGTCTATGTGTTTATATTACTTCTGCTTTTGGTCCTTTTGATCACACATCTTTTGTGGAGGTGGGAGCTTTTCCTCTCTACATCACCTAAGAAGAGGCAGCAATCATGGCCATATAGCCAAGCTATAAGCATACCCCATAATATTCCACTACTGAGACAAGACCCAACAACACCTGCTACACATTACAGGTGATAAGGGAAGCCTATCTCCTGATCATATTCAAAATAATAATAACAAAAACAATAATCATGATGAATAAGAGGCAACAAACCTTACTGAAATATGTCCAAAAACAGAAGAGAGTAGCTGATGCAAACGAGCTGGAGATAGACAAAGGCTTTATAGAGAAGGAAGAGCGAGTTCTGGATATGCCTGAGAGGGAATTAAAAAAAATGATATGGAAACAAATTCAAATACTCCGAAAAGGGGTGGAGGAAAACAAGGAAGAAATAAGGAAAGTACTACAGGAACAATCAAATAAGATTGACACAGCATTGGAAACAAATCAAAATCTTGAAAAAAGATGTCCAGATGATCAATAATAAGATATAAGAAATGGACAATACACTGAAAGGGGAAAGGAACAGATTAGAAGAGATGGAAGCCAGAACTAGCAAGCTGGAAGACAAATCTGTCAATACTGCCAAGATAGAAGAGCAAGCAGCTAAAAGGATAAAACAATCTGGAGAGAGTCTAAGATTCATGCTGGATAACATGAAAAGAAATAATGTAAGAATTATTGGCATTCCAGAACAAAAAGAATCAGAGAAGTTCACAAGGAGATAGTTGAAGAGCTTCTGAAAGAAAATTTCCCTAACATCTTGAAAGATGAGAAGATAAACATTCAAGAAGCCGAATGTACCCGAGGAAGGATAGACTGCAAAAGAAAGTCTCCAAGACATATAATAATCAAAGTCTCCAAAATCAAAGACAAGAAAAGAATACTAAAAGTGGCCAGGGAGAAGAGAAATATCACTTATAAAGGAAAGCAAATTAGATTAAGCTCTGACTATTCAGAACAAACCAGGCAAGCAAGAAGGCAATGGGGAAACATATATAAAGCCCTGTAAGAAAAAACTATCAACAAAGAATCGTCTATCCAGCAAAACTATCAATCAAATACAATGGTGCTATCAAAACATTCCAGGATAAACAGAATCTGAGAGATTTTATCAAAACCAACCCAGCACTTCAAAACATCATAAAGGGAGTTCTGTGGACTGAAAACCAACAAGAACAGACAACAAACAGAGATTTACAGGTGTGGCAACACCACCTGGAACTCAGACAGCAGATAGCAGAATTCAGAACAGAACAAGACTACAACAACAATCTCAAAGGAGCTGGGAGATCAACTGAAGACCAAAAGTATATCAATGTCAAAGAAGGGACAAACGTAGCAACAGAGACCCAGGTGGTGAGGATGTCAGGTAAATGACAGGATACAATGGAGTATCTTAAATGCAGAGAAAAGTTAGTACACTACAAGGTAACCCCAAAGAAAGCTAAATATTTAACAACATACCATAAAAATGAATTCCCAAGCAGAACAAGTGAACATGGAAATTAAGAAGAAACCAACAAAAAGTAACACAAAAAACACAAACCCAACACAAGAAGGAATGTAGAAAAGAATGAACAGCACCAACAAAAAAAGTAGCATAATGACAGCAACGAATTCATACTTATTGATAATTACATTTAATGTCAATGAATTGAATGTACCAGTGAAGAGACAGAGTGTGGCAGAATGGATAAGAATACAAGACCCATCAATATGTTGCCTGCAAGAGACACACCTTACACACAAAGACAAAAACAGACTAAAAGTTAAAGGATGGAAAAAACTTTACCAAGCTAACTGCAACAATAAACAAGCAGGAGTGGCAATACTAATCTCTGACAAAGTAAACTTTAAGATAAAAAGCAGCATAAGGGACAAAGAAGGGTCATAATCAAAGGGTCAACTGAGCAAGACGACATAACCATAATAAATATGTATGCTCCTAATGAAAGAACACCAAGACACATGAAGCAGACCTTACTGGAAGTGAAGAAAGAAACGGATAAATCTACAATTATAGTGGGAGATTTTAACACAGCACTTTCGAAAAGGGACAGAACAACCAGAAAGAAACCGGACAAAGCTACAGAGGAACTAAACAACATGATCAACCATCTTGACCTCATAGATGTATACAGAGTATCCAATCCAACAACAGCACAATACACATTCTTCTCAAATGTGCATGGAACATTTTCCAGAATTGACCATGTGTTAGGTCACAGTGCAAGCCTCCATAAATTTACAAGCATCAAAATTCTACAGAGCATCTTCTCAGACCACAATGCTATAAAACTAGAAATCCATAACAAGAAGACCAAAGCAACAAAGTCATATACATGGAAACTGAACAACACCCTGCTGAAAAGCGACTGGGTAAGAGAAGAAATTAAACGTGAATTCACAAAGTACCTAGAAACAAATGAGAATGAAAACACAACATACCAAAATCTTTGGGACACAGCGAACGCAGTCCTGAAAGGACAATTTATTGCGATAAATGCGCAAATCCAAAAAGAAAAAAGAAACAAAATCAACACATTAACACAGCATTTTCGACAATTAGAAGCAGACCAGCAGAGGGAACCTACAGTCACCAAAAGAAAGGAAATAATAAAGATAAGAGCAGAAGTAAACGAGATAGAAAACAAAAAACTATAGAAAGCATCAACAAACAGGAAAAGAAGCTGGTTCTTTAGAAGGATTAATAAAATTGAGAAACTACTGGCAAAAAATGAAAAGAACCACATTATCATATCGACTGATGCAGAAAAGGCATTTGACAAAATCCAACATCCATTCTTGATAAAAACACTCAACAAAGTAAAAACTGAAGGGAAATTCCTCAACATAATCAAGAGCGTATATACAAAACCAAGAGCCTACATCACGCTCAAAGGAGAGAAACTGAAAGTCTTCCCCCTGTGAACAGGAACCAGACTAGGATGTCCTTTATCACCACTCCTATTCAATATCGTGCTGGAAGTTTTAGCCAGAGCTATACTACTAATCAATGCAAGATGGCGGATCCGGTGGAAGTGCAGTAAGAGCTCTGCCAGCAACAACACAGAACACCTGAACAAGCAGGCTCAGGGGATGGTCCCAGAACTCTGAACCACATATAAAGGAATATTTAGAAGGTTGGAAGGTTTGGAGCTGGGGAATTTTGGCAGAAGCAAGAAATCTATTGCTTTCTAGTCCAGGACGCTCAGCTGCTCCAGGAGCTGCCATCTTGGGTAAGACCATGTAGGGGAAGGATCGGAGCGGCCATAGACGCCTGGAAGAACCGCAGAGATAAAGGTGTGGACATTCTTTTCTTTTGGTAGCTGTTCATTGGTCCCTTGTGTCTGCGCACCTCCATTCTGGTGACTATAGGAATGCCTGAGCCAGTGGGCACCCCAGCCCCACCCTCAGAGGGTTCTACTATGCATGCGCACAGATCTCCTCGAAATTTAAAGAGACAGTTTCTAATTAAAACCAAACGGTCACAGCTGGCCCTGAACTGTTTATCACTTGAAAAAAGGCCTGAATGGGGATTGTGGAGCAGGAAAAGGAGACAAAAAAAGGAAATAAGCCGAAAATTAAATCCCAAGTTCCGTCAGAGCTCGGTCAACAACAACACAGAACACCAGGCCAAGAGGGCTCAAGAGATAATGTTGGAACTCTGAAACAAATATAAAGCTATGTTTGGAGGATTGGAGGGTTTATAGCTGAGGAATTTAAAGAGAATCCAGAAATGCA
>NW_006408746.1:1729328-1765032 GCF_000296735.1 Chrysochloris asiatica | reverse complement strand
GGTGGGGTTGGCCCAGGATCAGACATTGTTTTGTTCTGCTGTGCATGGGGTCGCTATGAGTCAGTTCTGACTCGATGGCACCTGACAACAACAACAACAATACGGCATGATAAAGAAATTAAAGATATCCAAATTGGCAAAGAGGAACTAAAACTCTCCTTTTTTGCAGACAATATGATCCTATACATAGAAAACCCCAAAGACTCAGTAAAAAAACTACTAGACCTCATAGAAAGATTCAGCAAAGAGACAGGGTATAAAATCAACATACAAAAATCAGTTGGATTTCTCTATAGCAACAGTGATAGCAATGAAAAGGACATTAGGAAAGCAATACCATTTACAACAGCCACACAAGGGATGAAATATTTAGGAATAAACATAACCAGAGAAACAAAGGACTTATACAAAGAAAATTACAAAGCACTATTACAAGAAACCAAAAGAGACCTACAGAAGTGGTAGAACATAACATGATCCTGGATATAACATCATGAAAATGTTAATACTGCCCAAAGCAATTTACACATAAAATGCAATCCCAATCCAGAAACCAACAACATTCTTCAAAGAGATGGAAGGGGCAATTACTAAATTTATATGGAAAGGAAAGAGACCCAGGATAAACAAAACACTGCTTAAAAAGACGAACAAGGTTGGAGGTCTCTCATTCCCCGATTTCAAACTTTACTATATGGCTACAGTGGTCAAAACAGTCTAGCACTGGTACTATGAAAGATACATTGATTAATGGAACAGAATTGAGAATCCAGAAATTAACCAAACCAAATGATTTTTGACAAAGTGCCTAGTCATATTGCATGGGGAACAGACAGTCTCATTAACAAATGGTGCTGGCAGAACTGGAAAGCGACATGTAAAAGACTGAAACAAGGCCTTTGCCTCATGCCCTAATCAAAATTGAGCTCAGCATGGATTAAAGATCTAAATGTGAATCCTAAAATTATGAAGATAATCAATGAAAAAATAGGGACAAATTTGAGGACGCTAATTCAGGGCATATACAGACTACCACACATTTTGAAAAGTGCACAAAAACAGACAAAATAGAAGAGTGGGACACACTAAAAATTAAAAACTTATGTGCATCAAAAGACTTCACCAAAAGAGTAAAAAGGGTACCCACAGACTGGGAAAAAATCTTTTGCAATGACACATCAGATAATGGACCCATTTCTAAAATATATAGGAAACTACAACACATCTACAAGAAAAAGACAAATAACCCAATTAAGAAATGGGCACAGGACATGAACAGACTCTTCACGAAGGAGGAGATCCAGGCAGCCAACAAACATAGGAAGAAATGTTCACAATCACTAGCCATTACAGAGATGCAAATCAAAACAACAATTCGATATCATCTCACACCAACAATAACAGCAAAGATGAAAAATGGAGAAGACAACAAATGCTGGCAGGGATGTGGAGAGACTGGAACACTCTTGCATTGCTGGTGGGACTGCAAAATGGTCCAACCTCTCTGGAAAGCAATATGGCACTTCCTCAGAAGGTTGAAAAATGAAATACTTTATAATCCAGCAATTCCTCTACTTGGTATTTACCCACAAGAAATACAAGCCATAACACAAGCAGACATATCACACCAATGTTCATAGCAGCACTATTTACAATAGCAAAAAGATGGATACAGCCAAAGTTCCAATCAACTAAAGAATGGATAAGCAAATTGTGGTACACACACAATGGAATATTATGCTACCTTGAAGAATAACAAGGAAGCTGCAAGCCACCACATAACATGGATGAACCTTGAGGATATAATGTTGAGTGAAATTAGTCACAAAAGGAGAAATACTACATAGGACCACTACTGTACAAGACTAAGAAAAAGAACCCATACTAAAGGGGGGTGTGGGGATTCTTTGCAGGCTGCAGGTATGTGGGTGGTGGGGTGAGGAGAGGACGGAAAGGTGGAGCACAGGGCAGGGAATAGACACAGAACAGTTTGGGTGCTGGGGAGGGGGGCAATATACAAAAAGGGAGAGGGGAATGGAAGAACAAAGCGAATGGGAATACAAGTAGGCAGGTTTGCATGGGCTAAGTGGGACAGAGGTAAATGGTGTTGTATGCACAACCTTGGCACCACAGGGCTCTAGGATACAAGGATTGAGACATGCTTGGAATGGGGGAAAGGGGGGAAATAATGTTAAGATGCTTGGCTGTCTTTTGAATCTTGGTTTTCCTTGCATTACATTATAAAATATACACTGGAAGGGGAGAGAAAGGAATAGCCAGAAATATCACCATAGAAAGCTTGTAAGTCCACCTTCTACCTATAACTGATTGGAATACCTAAAATGGGGCTACAACGTGCCCAGTGAAGGAGGCTACCTGCAGAGCTTCTGCATTACATAAGACTATAGGTGGAATCCTGAACAGCATCCAAAATCTTCAGAGGTGGGAAATTTCCTCTTGAAAGGACAGGCAGACCAGCCTGGAGCAGCTAGAACAGAAGATACTTCTTGAAAGAAAGACTGACAGGAAAAATACAAAACAATAGAGGCAGACTGACTGATTACTATAAAAACAAGCAAGCTGATCACCCAGGAGACATCAAGGCAACGAGTCGGGTCCCCTCAGAGTAAACCCCTTCCAAGACTAAGACTCAATGGGAATACACGCTTTGATTGGTGACCACAACATCACCGATAACGGGAAGTGAGGGAAAAACAGCAATAAAGCTGTGAGCTAAGCCCTACAACATTCAATAGACTCCTGTGAATCCAGGTGGAGACCTAGTTGGCCAGCAGTGTGGCAAGACCTGGGGACTCTTGGACCCAGAGTCAATGACATAGCCATGGAGGACTGGAGTGTAGAGTGAAGCGTCCAGCTGATAAGAAGAGACAGCATATGCACAAGAACACCCACACTTGCAGATAATATCCACTTGATCTAACTTCAATGACTGGATGATCAGAGCGCAACTATTAGAAGAATGAAGAGGGAAAAAAAGAGTAATCTGATACAATTTGATGAACTGGACCTTCACCTATCGATGCAGTAGCTCAAAAGCGGGAACAAATCTTTACAGCAAGGATCATACCCATCCCCTCCATACAATGAATAGACAGGGATGGGCTACATGGACATTGGCTATTCAAAATGGGGGTGATACAAAGGCAAGAAGAGACTGGTTTACAAGATTTCAAGAGATAACCTAGATCCAGAGGGCATGGAGAAAGGCAGAATCTCCACTGGGTAGTATACAATCTGTCTAGGCAGAACTAGACAGATGAAAGGAAATGCGGATAGGTTTCTTGTGATACAATAGTGAGTAATTGTTATCAGGACTGATTGTGAGGGTTGTAAATGTAAAGATAGACATTTTGTGGCAAAGAGGGGACTGATTAACTTTGCAGTCTAGGAGCGGAGCTCCCTGGGACCATGAAGGGAGAAGAGTGGAGAACAGGACCCTACCCAGAGAAGCAGTGATGCCTGAGATGGAGGCAGAGATGATGATGTGGAGAGATGGAGCAGCTGGGGACTCTAGAGTGAGACAGGTAGAGGGGATGTGTGCTAACGACTGACCGCGGGGAAGGGCTGGGGGAGGGAGCAGACTTGTAGGATGTACCCTTTGGTTGGTTGATGATGCATGGAGGGGATTGTAACTATGGCAATGAAAAAATATATGATAGGATGAATGTAAAACTAATGTTCTCCCATGTAAACTATCACATTATTCACAATAAAACATTTAAATAAATTAAAAATGGCTCTGAGGCTATTACTAAAACTTTTTAGGGATAACTATCATCATAACCACTGACTACAGTTAAGGATCTGAGATTGCTGTTGCAAAGTCATAAAGCCACAAAATTCTAAAAGCAGGCCTTGGAACATTACTAATATATCTAAAAGATATATGGACATCCTTCTGAACTCAGAAGAAAAATCATAACCAAATACAGAGTCTGAGATGACTAGGGGTATCTGTCATCCCTGAGGGCAAAGGTCTACTAATCCTGCCTTTTCCAGTCCATTAAAGATGTTGCCTAAAGGAGAAGCTATTTAACCGAGCTACCTTGGTATTAACAAATAGAAGACATGAGGAGATACAAGAGCTGAACAGAAAATTTCAAAGGTCACTTTCAGAAGACAAAGTGAAATATTACAACAAATTGTGCAATGATCTGGAGTCAGAAAACCAAAAAGGAAGAACACGCTCAGCATTTCTCAAGCTGGGGGAACTGAAGAAAAAATTCAAGCCTCGACTTTCGTTATTGAAGGATTCTCTGGGCATATTATTGAATGATGCAAAAAGCATCAAAAGAAGATCGAAGGAATACACAGAGTCACTGTACCAAAAGAAATGGTCGATGTTCAACCGTTTCAAGAGGTAGCATATGATCAAGAGTCAATGATACTGAAGGAAGACGTCCAAGGTGCATTGAAGGAAATGGCAAAGAAAAGGCTCCAGGAATTGATGGAATCAAAATTGAAATCTTTCAAGAAAGAGAGGCAGCACTGGAGGCACTCACTCATCTCTGCTAAGAAATTTGGGAGATAACTAAGTGGTCGACTGATTGGAAGAGATCCATATTTGTGCCCATTCCAAAGAGAGGTGACCCAACAGAATGCGGAAATCATTGGACAATCTTTTTGATATCCCATGCGAATAAAGTTTTACTAAAGGTAATACAGAAACGGCTACAAGCATACATTGAAAGAGAACTTCCAGAGGTTCAAGCCAGATTCAGAAGAGGCTGTGGAATGAGGGATATCATTACTGATGTCCGATGGACCTTGGCTGAAAGCAGAGAATATCAGAAAGATGTTTACCTGTGCTTTATTTACTATGCAAAGGCTTTCGATTGTGTGGATCATGACAAGCTATGGACAGCATTGCAAAGTATGAGTATTCCTGAACACTTAATTGTGCTCATGTGAGGAATCTGTACATGGACCAAAAGGCAATTGTTCAAACAGAACATGGGAACACTGAATGGTTTAAAATTAAGAAGGTTGTATTCTTTCACCATACTTATTCAACCTATATGCTGAGCAAATAATCCGAGAAGGTGGGTTCTCTGAAGAAAAACATGGCATCAGGATTGGAGGAAGACTCATTAAGAACCTGTGATATGCAGATGATACAACCTTGCTTGCTGAAAGTGAAGAGGACTTAAAATATCTACTGATGAAGAAATCTTCAAAGACCACAGTCTTCAGTATGGATTGCATCTCAATGTAAACAAAACAAAAATCCTCACCACTGGACCAATAAACAACATTCTTATCAACGGAAAAAAAGATTGAAGTTGTCAGGAACTTTTTTCTTCCTGGATCAACTATCAACACTCATGGAAGCAGCAGTCAAGAGATCAAATGGCGTACTGCATTAGGCAAATCTGCTGCACAAGATCTTTTTAAAGTGTTGAAGATCAAAGATATCAGCTTGAGGACTAAAGTGACTCTAATCCAAACCATGATATTTTTAATAACCTCATATGCATGCAAAAGCTGGACAGTGAAAAATGAAGATCGTAGAAAAATTGATGCTTTTGAGTTTTGGTGTTGGAGAATATTGAAAGTGCCATAGGCTGCCAAATGAACCAACAGATCTGTGCAGGAGGAAGTATAGCCAGAGTGCTCTTTGGAGGCCATGATGGCCACACTTTGTCTCTCACACTTCAGACATATTGTCAGGAAGGATCAGTCTCTGGAGAAAGATACCATGTTTGGTAAGGTGGAGGGTCAGAGTAAAAGAGGAAGACCTCCAGTGAGATGGATTGGCAAAGTGGCAGCATCAATGGTCTCAAGCATGGCAACAATTGTGAAGTTGGCCCAGCACCAGGCAGTGTTTAGTTCTGTTGTACATAGGGTCGCTATGAGTCGGTGACGACTCGATGGCACCTAACAACAACAACCTTAGTATAGGCTGAAAGCACTGACCTTGGAAACAGACCACCTAAGTTAATTCTTGGCTCAAACACTGGCTAAACAGGGATGCTAAAGCCACTTATTTTGTTTCTCTGAGATTTAGTTCGATAATCTGCAAAATGAGAACATGAAATAGGTAATCTGGAAAGTCTCAATCTGTGAAAAAGAGGATCTTTCTTTCTTAAATTGCATTTCAAATACTGATAGTGGTTATGTGCCGTGGAGTTGGAACCGACTCATAGCAACCCTGTACAGGGTTTCCGAGGCTGTAAATCTTTACAGGAGTAAAAAGCCTCATCTTTCTCCCTCAGAGCAGCTGGTAGTTTCAAACTGCTGACCTTGCTGTTCGCAGCCTGATTCGTAACCACTACGCTACCAGAGCTCCTTCTTCAAATACAAGAGGTTCCTTTTAAATTATCACATAATTTAATTAGCCTTTTAATGTAATACTTTTAAGACAATAAAGTGGTATTTTACTATAATAAAGTTTTAATATATTTCATCCTTTTTCCTGCACTAATTTTCATTAATAGTACTGGCATTTATAGACTAATTTTATCTTAGTGGTGCTGTGGGTTAATGTAAAGTTGGTTTGAACTGCAAGGTCAGCACTTCAAACTCACCAGCTGCTCCTCAGAAACTCTTTACAGGCTAGCTATGGGTCAGAACCGACTCGACGGCACTTAACAACAACACCATTGAAATATAAATGCAGAAATGTTACCATTTATGATATAAAACTCATGTTATCATGTGATTGAAAAAGGCATAATGAAAATTTCACTGAGTACACCAACAAAAAGTTAAGCGTAAATAAAGGGAATAAAAGTAATAGTCATGTTTCAGATATAGTCTCTAGCCAACTTTGAATATAAAATTAATAAAAGGGAAAACAAATAAGTTTTTTCTACAAAATGACCCTGATTCATGTTTTGTTTTGTTTTTTTTCAGAAAACATCTTTTAACTTTTTCATGTATCACATGTATATATAAGTTATACTAGAAAAAATAATGTAACTATTTGGTTATCTATTCCTATGGATGGTGGATGAATCAATAATTCAATTAAACAAGTAATTATCAAATTCTTGCTATGAGTCTAGCACTATGCTACTACTATGCTACTACCAGATACTAAAAATTACATACAAAATAAAGTCTGCAACTTCTCAAAATGAAGTTGCAAAGCAATTAAGAAACCATACACTTACTAACTAAAAACAGTCAACATCAGTGACAATTGAATGCTCAAGTGGTAGAAATTCAGCTAAGAGAGAAAGCAATTTAGCCCAAAATATCTTGGGACATTTTGTTGAACATCCGGGTCTTGAGTTTCCTAAAGAACCACTAAGATTAGCAGAGGTGACACAAAAAGGAAAGGGTGGCTTAGAAAGGTAGAGAAATAGTAGTAAAGACATTACATCTAAAACAAAGAAAAATCTACTCACTAAGTAGAAAATCACTGAGCCTAAATAAAAGATTTAAATCAGTGTTCGAGAAATGGAGAAAAATTAGGTCATTTAAGGAGGTTATGGAAGACTTTGAAAACAACCATCAATGGGGATCAGGTACAAAACACAGATGAGAAAACACTTCAGGCTCCCAACTATGCATACACACACACTCAAAAAAAAAAAAAAAAAAAAGGCAAAAAACTTGACAGTAGGAATGGTAATGGTATAAATATCTTCAATTTTAAGAGTCCAAAAATATGCTGTGGATGATTCAAGTGTGTAAATCACCACAATTAAAACAGAAAATAGCACTATAACATAAGAGAATATTTGTGCTTCAGATTCTCAAACCAGGCTGAACTGACTTGAAACTCTTTTTACCTTGTATACTCTGAGGCCTGCTGGCATTATCAAAGTCACAGATCTTCCCCCAGTTAGCCTTTACTGCCTCAGGAGTCATTGGCTGATTCTTCTGCCTGACAATAGCTCCCAGGGTCCGCTCCCAGCGCACTGAATACAGATACAAAATCAATGTATTAGCTCATAATTTAAGATGAAATAGAAAAGAAATGAATAAGAGCCCTTTGAATTCTTCTAACTTCAAGAAAAAAATGGGAATTTAAAAAGGAAGATTCTAAATTTAATGAGTTTTACTACATGCTTTAAAATGAATTGTTCCTAAAATAATTATTATACCATTAGGATAAAAAAAGTATCTGAGAACCTGAAGGGAAAAAAATTATCCTCTAACTATTGTTTTTGTTGCTAAATGCCAACGTATTACTTCCAAATCACAGTGACCCTATATAGGTTTTTCCAGGAACAGCTGGTTTTCCCAAATGGTCAACAATCCAGTGCTTATCCTACAGCACCCCACCAGAGCCCCAAACCTCTGACTATGCCATATATTATTAATGGTAGAAAGATACACAGAACCACAAAAAATTTAATTACATAAAATCACACCAAAAGACTGACGTAATGATCACAAATACTCAAGTAGAATATTTCCCTCTCCTCATCGATAAAATTTAAGATAGAACAAAGTTTGGTTAAAACACAAAGGACGAAGCATGATAATAGGTTAAAGATTTCAGTTAATAAAATGTTAGTATAGCAGGTAGCCCTGTTGTTCTTCCTCCATTTCCAAAGGAAGTCAACCAGAATGCACAGATTCACCAAGTCCTAAGAAGAAAAAGTTTAGACTACTTTCCTTTTAAAAACCAGAAAAATAAATAACCCTACTAATAACCATTGAAGTCCTGGGGTAGCATTGTAGGAAAAGCACTGCACCTTAAGTACGATTTGAACAAATGCAAGGTCAGTGGTTCAAACTCACCAGCCACTACACAGTAACCCTATACAGGGTCGCTATGATTCGGGACCAGTTCAATGGCACTTAAGAATAACAAAAGTAACTTTTGTACCTGGGGATCCTATGAGTCAGAACCCACTCAGTGGCACCTACTAACAACACTAATGATCTTATTTAAATATAGTGGTTTGATGATTATTAAATTGAAAATGTGTTTTGGGGAATGACAAAATGCCTGCTTCTAGAGTTTTTCTATTTATAAAGTAACGTATACAGCCTTTATTGCAATACTTGATCTTCCTTTCTTTAAGTGGATGTCAAAAGACACTCAAAGATCCCTAACAAACATAAATTACATTAACAACTGGGGTGACTGGCCATTAATGCTAAATATAATGATGCTATTCAATAATAATCATATAAAAATAACTTTCAGTGATGGCAGACTTTTAAATAACTATACAATCAATTTTTATACCAGCAGCCAAGTACTGAAAATAAGAAATAGGATGAGATTTGAAGTGCCACAATTTTTTTTTTTTTTAAGTACCAAAAACAATGATCAAATTTGGAGTTCATAAGATTTGAGATATGGGGTAGAAAGGAGCTGATGCTAAATAAATTTACTCTTACATCACGTGGAAATAATTTCCAAAGAGCAGCTGTAATTTGTATCCCAGAAAGTTGTTTAATGTGATGCCCCACTGTCTCCTGTATCTATCTCATATTCCAAGTAAGAACAGAATCACATGAAGGACTTGAAGAACATGACTTCTACGCTATCTCTTATTTCCTGACTACTATGAGACATTTTAGGAACTCTGGTAGCGTAGTTGGGCTGCTAACCTCAGGGTCAGTAGTTTGAAACTACCAGCTGTTCCGAGGGAGAAAGATGAGGCTTTCTGCTCCTGTAAAGATTTACAGCCTCAGAAACCCTATACAGGTTGCTATGAATTGGAATCAACTCCACAGCACATAACAACAACAACAATGGGACATTTGGAGTCTGGTGTGGTGCGGTGGGTTAATGCACTGAACTACAAAATCAGTTTGAACTACAAGGTTGGCAGTTCAAGCTCACCAGCCGCTGCTTGGAGACCCTATGCATGGTCGCTATGGGTCAGAACTGACTCAATGGCACACAACAACAACATGAGCAGTTTGTAGTCCTGTTATGGCATTGTAGAATAAGCAATGGACTGCTAGCCACAATGTCAGGGATTCAAACCCACCAGCAGCTATTTGGGAACCCTATAAAAAGTTGCTGTAAGTGAGAACCAACTCAACAAAAACAACAAAAATGTATGCACTGAATCAAGTGATTAGGCATTTAACAAGATCCTTACTAAACTCTGACCTCATAAGTAAATTTAAAGAAATTAAAATAATCTATGAAAAAGCAAAAACTGAGTAACTTACATTTTCCAATCCATCCTGCTCCCACCTAGAAAAAAGAAAGAGAGAAGAAATTATATTATCAGTTGTTTGAACAGAACATGGGAACACTGAATGGTTTAAAATTAAAGGTGTGCAACAGGGTTGTTGTATTCTTTCACCATATTTATTCAAACTGTATGCCGAGCAAATATCCAAGAAGCTGGGTTATACGAAGAAAAACATGGCATCGGGATTGGAAGAAGACTTATTAACAACCTGCGATATGCAGATGATACAACCTTGCTTGCTGAAAGTGACTTAAAATATCTAATGATGAAGATCAAAGCCTTCAGTATGGAATGCATCTCAATGTAAAGAAAACAAAAATCCTCACCACTGGATCAATAAACAACATTCTTATCAATGGAGAAAAGACTGAAGTTGTCAAGGACTTCACTCTTCTTGGATCAACTATCAACACACATGGAAGCAGCAGTCAAGAAATCAAATGACGTATTGCATTAGGCAAATCTGCTGCATGAGACCTTTTTAAAGTGTTGAAGAGCAAAGATGTCAGCTTGAGGACTAAGGTGTGCCTGACCCAAGCCATGGTATTTTCAATAACCTCATGTGTATGCGAAAGCTGGACAGTGAATAAGGAAGACCATAGAAAAATTGATGCCTTTGAGTTACAGTGTTGGGAGGAAAATATTGAAAGTGCCATGGGCTGCCAAATGAACCAATAGATCCGTTTTGGAAGAAGTGCAGCCAGAGTGCTCCTCAGAGGCTAAGATGGATAAACTTCATCTCATACTTTGGACATATTGTCAGGAGGGACAAGTCACTGGAGAAGAACATCATATTTGGTAAGGTGGAGGGTCAGAGAAAAAGAGGAAGACCCCCAATGAGATGGACTGACCAGTGGCAGCATGGATGGACTCAAGTGTAGCAACAGTAGTGAGACTGGCCCAGGATCAGGCAGTGTTTTGTTCTGCTGTGCATAAGGTCGCTATGAGCCAGTAATGTCTCAATGGCACCTAACAACAACATCTCACTAGGAGTATTAGGAAGTTAGATGACAATGAATGAAAACAATGTAGCTCCACAAAAGTCCTTTATTTTTACAATTAGCCCCCTTGACCTCGCATTGTTCATATTATCTATGTGAAAACACAAAGTTGCATAATGTAGTAAAACATATGTATTTTAAAAGCACAATTCTCTGGTCAGCTTGTGAGTGCAAGTGGGGAAAATGCCTCAAATAAGACATGGGCTGAGACTGGCCACATTCCAAAGACATCCGATGACCTTGAGATGAGAGAGAAAAGAAGATGAGCTGGCTGGTTTGAAGTTCAGGGAGACGTGCGAACTCCTGAGCCCAAGGACACTGACCTAGCCTTGCTAGAGTTAAGAGTAAAGCAGATAGTCTGAAGAGGGGGAAGAGTGCAAGAACTCCCAAACGTGCAGACAGTACCCATTTGACCTAGGATGGGTTACCAACCAGAATTCAACTAGATGAAGATAAAGAAGTATGGTACAGGGAGCAAGCATAAACTGCTACAACTTGATCAACTGGACCTTTACTTATGGATAAAGCTGCCCAAAATTCCAACCAAACAGGGAAGAATTCTTCATATCAAAGATTAAATAGGGTTGATAGGGATGAGCAACTTAGACTTCAGCTATCAAAATTGGGAGGCTATAAAAGCATGAAGTGGCTGGCTTACAACCTTTCATGAGGGTGCTTAGTGTCAGAACAAGGGGAGTAAGACAGAAACCTTACTCATCCTCTTGTCCAGATGAGTCTGGTGATGAGGGACACAGGATTTTATGATTCAATAGTAAGCAATTGTCATCAGGTCTAACAGCAATTGTCACAGCTGTAAATGTAGAAGAGGTATAATCAAAAGGGGGGAGCAGCTAATCTGTCATTTCAGGAACAGAGGACCCTAGGACCATGAAGAGGGAAGAGCATGAGAGGAGCAATGGATCCTAACAAGAAAAGTGGCAACAAAAGAGATGATCGCAAACGAGATGAGCACAAGCAGAATGCAGGACCTTATCCAGAGAAGCAGTGACACCACTTACTGGCTGTGTGACCCTGGTCAAATTATTTAACTTCTCAAAACAAAAGTCTCCTCAACTGTAAATTATGATGGACAGTATATACATTCCATGAGGTTACTTTGAAGGTGAACCAATATACATAATAAAATTGCCTAGCATGTCACGACTTCAAAACAAATGTCCCTCTAGAAAAATTTATTGAATAAAAAGGCATCAAAGCCAAATAAAACCAGAATCTTACTTAGTCATTTAATGAAAAACAAGGCAAATGATATGCCATCCAGAAAGATAAATTTGTGATCTCTGCAATTTCTTCTTGAGGTTATTTGAAAAAATTCTCAGAAGAAAATGTCTAATAGAAATAAAATCTGTCATATCTTCCAACAGTACAACTACAGTATGCCAGAACTTACCAGAAGAATTCCATGCTTACTAGTCAGAAAAAAACTAGTAGAACTCCTGAGACTATGGCCCTTAGTCACCCTTTAGACCTAGAACAGAACTCATTCTGGTGGCTCATCTTCCATCAAACAACAGATAGGTCTATGAGGTGTACAGTAACACTAGGGAGGTAAGCACTCCTTAGAATAATTAGCCATTTGAATTCAAAAGGACAGCATTTGCAAGGACAAATTTCAGGAGGCAAGTAGGGTTAGGAAAGAAGGAAGAACAGAAACAAGAAAAACAGGAAGGAAAGGAGTAAGTGATATTACATTGCAATTAATTACATGAAAAAAGATGTGTATAAATTATTGAATAGAAAGGTGATTTGCTTTGTAAACCTTCATTTGACTCATACTAAAAGGGTTAAAAAAAAATCCACATACCAATTACAGAAGAAAATGTATCAGGAGAGAACATATATCTTATATGGCTTTTTATTACCCTTTAGCTTTACATTAATATGCCTTTATCTTTGATAATAGATCCAATAATTACTTTTAATGAAGTCAGAGTAATGAAATCAAGGCCAGTTTAATAATTATTTTGGAGTATAGAAACAAACTATAAGCTCCTCTCAGGCACTAGAAGCTCTGCTGAAACATGCCCACCATGAGTAACCCTACTAATACTTGAAACACCGATGGTACAACCTCCAGCATCAAAGCAACATGCAAGACACCACAGTATGACAAACGAACAGACGAGTAGTGGAGAAGCAAGGGCTCCAGCTAAGTCAATAAACTGTAACTGCCAATTTAGATATCTATCAGAACGTTGTAAACAAAGAAGCAAGTTATTTGCAATGTTTAATGTATTACACACAACTCTTACTAAATGTTATTGATCTTAAATGCCAAATGACTCCTCATTAAATCTGTTCATGATAAATTAAAATAGCAAATACAGAATTTCATCTATAGCATGATCTTACTTGTATTTATGTGTGTGTATAAAAAGCATATTTTAAAAAATTACTACTAATGTATACTTCACATCAAAGAATGTAATAAATAAAAATATTAACAGTAGTTTCATCTGAATGGTAGGAATATACACAACTTCTATTTTCTTCTATATGTTTTCCTTTATTTTTAAAATTTTCTAGAGTACATATTAACTTTTGCTTACAGAATTAGTATGTATCAGAACTAACTCAACTGTGTGTAACAACAACAATAATCATTGTAATATATAAATTGCTTTTAAAATATTCCTTAATAAATGAGGGTCTGGGCAAATTTTGAGCTTCAGACGCTGTTAATCTTCCCTGCTCTGTAAAGATTACAGTAATATAGTCATTAAAATTGATGGTGACTGCTATGTCATAGGCCCTATGCTAGGGGTTTACAAATATGACTTCTACTTTATCACAACAACTCCCAAGGAAATTTTAAGCTCAGAGGTTTATTTGTACAATATCCTAGCAGTACACAATTCAAAGAACAATTCAAGTCCTGGCCAGATGGTTTTAAATCTCATATTTTGTCTTTTCATTTGACCATGTAGTTTCTTAAACTAAGTAAAACTTTCTACCTTTGACCAAACATATTAAATAAGTCATGTTATCATTTGGTAAGAATTTTAGAAATGAAAAGCTAAGGAAAAGCAGAACTTATAAAATTTCTGTTACTTTCTCAAAAAAGACATCAGGTAACATTTGTTCCTTAAAATACACACACACATGTATATATATAACTATACATATACATATATACATACATACATATATATGTATATTATATAAACACACACATATATATAAATTAAAAAACATATAACGTTTAAGTGATGTGAAACTGATGCAGATTTTTACAGATATATATAATGGAAAACTACTAATTTTAATCATTTTTTACATTTAGTTATACAAATATTGCTTTGGGAAGAAACTAGGAAGCTTCAGAATACCTCAAACAAGCCACCATTTTCCTCACAACTCTCGTGGCAAAGCCAAAGGACCAAGGGTGCCACATAATCTGGCTTCAGAGCTTCTAGAACATCTGAAATATATAACCGGGGGGAAAAAAAAAGTTTATAAGACAACATATAAATATTTAATCAATCATTTTACTTAAGTTTTACTTATAAATTATAGGTAACTGAGAGATTTTTAAAATAAGCAATGACAAAATAATACAGATATATAAAACAAGTTTAACATTCAAAGTTTATGGAAGAACTTCACCCCAATGGACACACTGCTGAAGTTCTCTCAAGCTTCTAAACTTGGAGGCATCAGACAGACACACTTTTCTGAAATAAGTAACATACTATTTAGGAGATGACGCATTATACCTGTCTAATCAAAGACTGATAAGCAAAGCTATACATAATATGTACATAATTCTGTGCTGATTACTGCTATGTGCCAACTTGGCAAGGCTATCATTCTCAGTGATTTGGCAGACATTGGCCTGGTTGCTCTTCCAAATGTAATATAATATCATTTGTGGTCTGGTGTGAGTAGCCAAACGCTTGAAAAGTCAATCAGTTAAAAAGCCAATCAGCTGAAAGCTAAACCAGTTTCCTTGGTGGGGTGGCCTATATCCAATATATATGAAAGTTCTGGCAAAGCTCACTTTATCTAGATCCTGCATCTAACTCATCATCCACTGACCTCTGGTTCTTGGGAAACGAGTCAGCAACCTGCTGTCTGAATTACTGACTTTGGATTCATCAGCCCCTACAACCAAATTTGTCAGGAGAAGCCTCCAGCCTGACACTTGACACACATATATATGGCTCACTGGTTTTGCTCCTCTAAAGAATCCAGAGTCAGATAGGTATCATTCATTTCCAAACTACTTTACTGTCAGATGGCTGGCAAGAAGCTATAAAACTGGCAGTAAGAGAATGTGAATTGGATCTGGAAAGTATCACTGATGAAACACTGTGGAAAATATTTTCCTACTGCATGCACTCTATAAGCAGTTGGAAAGAGCAGAACAGAATTACAGATTTAGCATAAAAATCTAGATTTTAATGTTAGCCATGACACATACACAACTTAGGATCTTGAGCAACACACTCAACTCCTCTGGACCTGTTTTCTTCACCAGTAAATGCTGATTTAAATGCTTTCCCTGCCTATTTCACCTAGTTGTTCTAAGGTTCAAATGACACACAATTGGAAACTATAATTCATAATCTATAAAGGAACAAATAAACACATAATTTAATTAGGAAATTATAGAATACAATGTGATGTTAACATGATAAAATCACAAAGATCACTTAAATAACAGCTCCAAAGTACTGTAAATATGATCAAAAAGAAACTGTAGATTTAGACTACAATGGACTAGAGATGTTGGAATTATAAAACATATTACAAAGAGAATCACACATTGCAATCACAAGCATTGTGATTGTATTCAATCAAGCACCATGAGACTATCAAGAATAAACAGGCAGAATAAATCTGACAGAAGGGGAGGGGAGGATTCTTGAAAGCAAAAATATAAAGGAGTATTTAATATTAAATTAGACACAGATGAAGAGTATAATAGTGCAGGCATATTTAAGAAGACAAGAAAGAAGGAAAAGGTCAAAATGGATGTCAGAAGAGACATTGAGCTCTCCAGCATAGAGATGCTAAAGCAAATGGAAGAAATGAGGAGGTACAAGAGCGGAACAGAAAATTTCAAAGATCAGCTCAAGAAGATAAAGCCAAATATTACAACAAAAGGTGCAAAGATCTGGAGTCAGAAAACCAAAAAGGAAGAACACGCTCAGCATTTCTCAAGCTGGGGGAACTGAAGAAAAAATTCAGGCCTCGACTTTCATCATTGAAGGATTCTCTGGGAAAATTATTGAATGATGCAGAAAGCATCCAAAGAAGATAGAAGGAATACAGAGTCACTGTACCAAAAGGAAATGGCTCATGTTCAACCATTTCAAGAGGTAGCATACGATCAAGAGCCATTGATACTTAGGGTGGAAGTCCGAGGTGCACTGAAGGAATTGGCAAAGAACAAGGCACCAGGAATTGATGGAATCAAAATTGAAATTTTTCAAGAAAATGAGGCAGCACTGGAAGTACTCACTCATCTCTGCCAAGAAATTTGGAAGACAGCTATCTGGCCAACTGATTGGAAGAGATCGGTATTTGTGCCCATTCCAAAGAGAGGTGACCCAATGGAATGCGGAAATCATTGGACAATCTCTTTGATATCCCATGCAAATAAAGTTTTACTAAAGGTAATACAGAAACAGCTGCAATCATACATTGAAAGAGAGCTTCCAGAGGTTCTAGCCAGATTCAGAAGAGGCTGTGGAACGAGTCATATCATTGCTGATGTGCAATGGATCTTGGCTGAAAGCAGAGAATATCAGAACGATGTTTAACTGTGCTTTACTGACTACACAAAGGCTTTCAATTGTGTGGGTCATGACAAGTTATGGACAATATTGCAAAATATGCATATTCCAGAACACTTGATTGTGCTTATAAGAAATCTGTACATGGACCAAGAGGCAGTTGTTTGAACAGAACATGAGAACACTGAATGGTTTAAAATTAAGAAAGGTGAAAGATGTGCAACAAGGTTGTATTATTTCACCATATTTATTCAACCTGTATGCTGATCAAATAATCCGAGAAGCTGAGTTCTATGAAGGAAAACGTGGCATCAGGATTGGAGAAAGACTCGTTAACAACCTGTTATATGCAGATGATACAACCTTGCTTGCTGAAAGTAAAGAGGACTTAAAACATTTACTGATGAAGATCAAAGACCACAGCCTTCGGTATGGTGTTGGAAGAGAATACTGAAAGTGCCATGGGCTGCCAAAAGAACTAATAGATCCATTTTGGAAGAAGTGCAGCCAGAGTGCTCCTTGGAGGTCAGGATGGCCAAACTTTGTCTCTCCTACTTCGTACATATTGTCAGAAGGGACCAGTCACTGGAGAAGGATATCATGTTTGGTAAGGTGGAAGGTCAGAGAAAAAGAAGAAGACCTCCAGCGAGATGGATTGGCAAAATTGCAGCATCAATGGGCTCAAGCGTGGCAACAATTGTGAGGCTGCCCCATGACCAGGCAGTGTTCCGTTCTTTTGTACATAGGGTCGCTATGAGTCAGTACCAACTCGACTCAATGGCACCTAACAACAACAACAATGCAGAGAAAAATAATGAAAGTTGAATTCAGTGTCATAGAATTATGGGTCATTTTTATTTTTCCTTTGTGCCTTTTATTTTACACAATGAGCATTGCAAAATGAAGCACTGATTACAAAAACATTATATGCATATAATGTTTTTGATATGGTAGAGAAAATAATTGTTTCATGTATTCAGAAAATGAAACAGTTTTGCAAAGTTAGCTCTACACCAATTGGCAAGCTATCAGTACTGAAAAATCTTAAATTACTTACCTTCTGGCAAAACAGTCTTAGTCATTCGTGATCCAGCAGTAGGGGCAATAGTGTTGCAATGAATGTTGCTTTTTCTGCCTTCAATTGCAAGAGTATTTGATAGGCCCAGAAGACCCAGCTTTGCAGCACTATAATTTGCCTGGCCAAAGTTGCCATATATTCCTGAAGCTGATGATGTCATAACGATTCTAAAAAGGAAAATCGATCTCTCAACATTGTCTTTTCTATGTTCTGCTAACACTGCAACTCTTTCTCTCCCTCTTTTTGGTACTATTACACCTGTCAAATGCAACTCTGTTTATAGTCACTAGCATTTTACAGTTATGATTCACATATCTAAAATATTAATTCAAAAGTGGTATCTCCAAATTCATCTATTAAATTTAATTGTTTTGAAAAACCTTGGACAGGATAAAATTAACTTAAATCTAGGAATGCATACACATTATTTATTAAAACCAACAATAAGTGTTTACAAGTATAAAATAAGTGAGTGTCACATAACATAAAGCTTTAGCAAAAAATTATTAGATAAAACTAATTTATCTAAAAATTAGATAAATTATTATTTTCAGGCCATATCACTTTAAGAAACCTCTCCCTTTCTGAAGAAGTATTAAACGTCTCATATTAAAACAATGCCTCACCCACTCTACTTTAACCAAGTTAAATAAGTCCTACCATTAACTTACAAAAATGTTCAGAATCAGGATAAGCTTCAAATTTCCAATAAGAACAGGTAATAAAAATAATTGTTTTGAGTAGTTGTGTCTGAGTTCCTGAGAGGTGGAAACAGTTTACTCTTGACTATTGTGGTACCTTGAATTTACTTGATACGGCCTTTCTATCCAATGTCTTAATTCCCACCAAGTGATTGGATGAGACCATGAAAATAACAGTAAAGACTGGGATTGGTTAGTTTTGCAATCCAAGTACGTTTAAAAGTACCCATCTCATAAACAGAAATAGACAATCTTATAACCATCAAAACGAAAGAACGTGAGTGGTTTGACAGCCCTACCTCAAATAGCAAGGAGCTCTGGTAGAGTAGTGGTTACGAATCAGACTGTGAACCTTAAGGTCAGCAGTTCGAAACTACCAGATGTTCTGCAGGAGAAAGATGAGGCTTTCTGCTCCCGTCAAGATTTACAGCCTCGGGAACCCTGTACAGGGTAACTATGGGTTGGAACCTACTCGACAGCGCTCAACAATAGCAACGTCAAATAGCAGTAACAGCAAAGACAACAACAGCAGAGACCACAGCAAAGGGAGTGGCATGTAGAGAAAGAGCAGCTCCAGGCTCTAGGCCCATGGACTAAGTTAAGCTGAGTGTCTATGGGCAGGAGACTGGCTTACAGAATGTGTTCTTTGGGCATTCACAGACTGGCTAAGAGAGTTTTGTAACACTTGCCTAAGATGGGCAGAGGCCAAGGGGTCACATGGCTAAAAAGCCAAAGACAAGAGTGAGGCATGTCTGCAGTAGAGCACAGAAGAGGCATTCCTGATCGGAAAAGTGCTGCATCCTGAGTTGGTTTTGATTCTGAATTGTAACCTGTTCACTTCCCTAATAAACCCCATACTATTCTGAGTTCTGTGTGGCCATTGCAATGGATTGTCAAACCCAGGTGTAAAGCAGAGTGCTGTGGGAGGGATGGTTGCTATCAGAACAGGGTACAGAAGGTTGTAGGTTAGAGATATGTTTGACTTCCATTTCACAGAAATCACCCTTGAGCTGATAGTGTTTGATTCTCCTTTCCCCTTTAAAGTCAGAACACAGCCTCCACATGGTTTTGTAACTACCAAGTAAAAGGTTGCTGATTTAGAAAGAACTAGTTATTTATTTCCATAAAATTTAAGGCAAAAACCAAACCATTTGCCATCAAGTCAATTCTGACTCATGGTAATCCAAGTGTCTACAACCAATGAAAACCCTGTGGTGGTTTCTATTTTGAAACATGTGGGGTCACCATAGATTGAAATCAAATGGACGGCAATGATTTTGGTTTTTTGTTTTTAGATGTGTGTAGACCTTTAGTTAATACGAATGACCAGACATTAGAGTTCATGGAGCCACTTACTTGCACTACCATATCATGTAGATGCAATCATGAGAAGTCCTACAGTTTCCAAACAGTTTATAAAGACTAACTGATATCTAGCCAGTACAAACTAGCAGGAAATAGCCACTCATCTCTCCTCAGTTGGTCACTTAAGACACAAGATGACATTCTGGTTAGAGAATGAAGTGCACACAGCCAAATCCACAATGTATGCATTGCTCTTTTAAATCCCAGAGAGCTGTGGGTGAACATTAATAATACAAAGTACAAGTAAAAGAAATATAAAACTGTCCAACTAAACTACGACTGATTAGCACCAATTTACTAGAAAGCATATGCCAAGACTACATTTAAAAAGCCTTCACATACTTAAGATACTTTCAACATCCAGTAATCATTTCATAGCACATTTAGAATATCATCTTTCCAACATATACAACATTTTTATTACTGTTGACAATCATATTTAACTCTACCTTCCATAATTCTGTTTCTTCATGTGATCCCATGCTGCCCGGGTCACTTGAAATGAGCCCCGCAAATGAACTCTATGGATTAGATCTAAAACAAGAAATTATTTTTATTGTAACCTTTCCCAAAAATTAAATGGGGACATGTAGTCTCAACATAAAGGATAGTTTATTTACACAAATATATTACTTTATAACAAGCATTAAAAATCACCTACTGCCACCTTCCTCTCTGAAAATGAAAGCTATTTTTTTATTTTCTTCCAATTATGCTACTAATCAATCGTTCATACCAAAACAACAGTGTGCCCTATAATTTATGATACCAAAACATTAAAACCAAATCAATTGCCAAGTAGTCAATAATTGTAACCCATACGTATGTAAATGTAATGGTACCTTTAAATTATAACTTATGTATATGTAAATTCACTGGTACCTAACCACAACTACTATGAAGTTCCAGGAACTTTACAGATGGGGATGAGTCAAAAATTATTCACACTAGCCCATCCACATCCATGGCTGATGACAACATTGATTGTGCACACGAACTATTCTGTCAAATAGACGAGTGGCAGTGGATCATGTAGCAAATCACTTGCAAATCAGTCATGATTCTGCCTATGAAATAAACCACAACAAATTTGGGTTTTGAAAAGTCTGGAATATCCATTCTTCAAGATGTTATCCATAGTTTGTCAAAATTCATGCAGTTGAAAGTCTTTGTATAGTCAATAAAGGACAGGTAAACATCTTTCTGGTATTCTCTGCTTTCATCCAAGATCTACCTGACTCCGGCAATGATATCCTTAGTTTTATAGCCTCTTCTGAATCTGGCTTCCATTGCTGGCAGTTTCCTCTAGATGTACTGCTGAAACTGTTTTTGAATTATATAAAGCATAATTTTACTTGCATGTGATATCAGTGATACTGTGTGATGGTTTCCACATTCTGTCAGGTCACCGTCCCTTTGGAATGGGCACAAATATGGACCTCTTCCAATCAGTTGGCCAAGTAGCTATCTTCCAAATTTATTGGCATAGATAAGTGAGTGCCCCCAGTGCTGCATCAGTTTGTTGAATGATTTCAATTCATATTCCATCAATTGCTGAAGCCTTATTTTCACCAATGCAACTTGGATTTCTTCCTTCAGAAACATCAGTTCTTGGTCATGTGCTACCAATTGTAATAATTGAACATCTTGCATTTATTTTTTGCTAAAGTGACTATGTATATTCCTTCCATTTTCTTTTGATGCTTTGTACATCATTCAATACTTTGCCCATAGAATCCTTCAATATTGTAACCCACGGCTGAATTATTTCTTCAGTTCTCTCAGCCTGAGAAATGCTGAGCATGTTCTCTTTTTGGTTTTCTAACTCCAGGTCTTTATACATTTCATTAATATACTTTGTCTTCTTCAACTGCCATTTGAAATTTACTGTTCAGCTCTTTTACTTCATTAGTTCCACTCACTTTAGTCCCTCTACACTCCAGAGCAAGTTTCAGAGTCTTTTCTGACATCCACTGCTGTCTTTTCTTTCTTTCCCTTCTTTTTTTTTTTTTGCAAAATTTCCTTGATTTTATTGAAGACCTCCCTTCTTTTTAATGACCTTTTGTTTTCTTCATATATGTTCTTGATGTCATACCACAATTCTTATGGTCTTCAGTCATTAGTATCTAATGTTTCAAATCCGTTCTTGAAATATTCTCTAAATTCAGGAGGGATATATTCAGGGTCATATTTTGGCTCTCGTGCACTTGCTTTAATTTTCTTCCATTTCAGCCTGAATTTGCATATGAGAAATTGATAGTCTGTTCCACAGTCTTCCCTGGCCTTGTTTAGGCTGATGATACTAAGCTTCTCCATCATCTCTTCCCAGAGAAGTAGTCAGTTTGATTCCTGTGTATCCCATTTGGCTATAGTCACCTTTTATGTTTTTTTAAAAAGGTATTTGCAATGAATAGGTCATTGATTTTTCAAAATTCTGTTCATGCAATCTCCAGCATTATTCCTATCACCATGGCCATAATTTCCAATTACTGATCCTTCCTCTGCTTCCAACTTCTACATTACAATCATCAGTAATTATCAATGCATTTTTATTGCATGTTTGATAAATTTCAGACTGAAGAAGTTGGTAGAATTCTTCACTTTCATCATCCCTGGCTTTAGTGATAGGTATGTAAAATTGACTAATAGTGGTATTGACTGGGTTTCCTTGTAGACGTATGGATATTATCCTATCACAGACAGCATTGTACTTCAAGATAGACCTTGAGATGTTCTTTTTGGCAATGAATGCAATGTCATTTCACTTCCATTTGTTGTTCCCAGCATAATAAGCCATATGATTATCTGATTCAAAATGAGCAATACCAGTCTATTTCAACTCACTAATGCCAAGGATATCAATCTTTATGTGTTCCATTTCATTTTTGACAACTTCCAATTTCCCTAGATTCATGAACCGTACATTACATGTTCTAAATATTAATGGATGTTTGTCATTTTTTCTTCTCATTTTGAGTTGTGCCCCCATCAATAAATGAAGGTCCCAGAAGCTTTGCTCCACTCACGTCATCATGGTCAACCTTACTTTGAGGAGACAGCTCTTCTACAGTCATATTTTAAGTGCCTTCCCACTTGAGGGGCTCATCATCTGGCACTATATCTGACACTGTTCCGCTGCTCCCACAATGATTTAATCATTCAGTACTATATCTGACACTGTTCTGCTACTAGTCAGAAGGTTTTTAGTAACTAACTATTCAGAAGTAGTCCGCCTCTCCTTCTTCTGAAAAAGCTGGTAGAACTCTTCAATTTCATCATCCCTGGCTTTAGTGGTTGGTATGTAAAGTTGAATAATAGTGGTATTAACTGGTATTAAGTGGTAGCAGTCAAGAGATCAGACAACATATTGCACTGGGCAAATCTGCTGCACAGGAACTTTTTAAAATATTGAAGAGCAAAGATGTCAGCTTGAGGACTAAGGTGCGCCTGACCCAGGCCATTGTGTTTTCAATAGCCTCATACGGATGCGAAAGCTGGACAGTGAATAAGGAAGATTGTAGAAGAATTGATGCCTTTGAGTTGTGGTGTTGGAGGAGAATACTGAAAGTGCCATGGACTGCCAAAAGAACCAATAGACCTGTTTTGGAAGAAGTGCAGTCAGAGTGCTCCTTGGAGACCAGGATGGCTAAGCTTCGTCTCTCCTACTTTGGACATATTGTCCGGAGGAAACAATCGTTGGAGAAGGATGTCATGCTGGGTAGGGTGGAGGGTCAGAGAAAAAGAGGAAGACCCCCAACGAGATGGATCAGCCAGGTGGCATCATTGATGGACTCAAGTGTGGCGGCGGTACTGAGGTTGGCCCAGGATCGGACATTGTTTCGTTCTGCTGTGCATGGGGTCGCTATGAGTCGGTTCCGACTCGATGGCACCTGACAACAACAACAACGTAAAGTTGAATAATAGTGCTATTAACTGGTCTTAATTAAGTTCCACTGAAACCTTTCTACCATGGGTGACCCAGCTCACATTTAAAATATCAGTGGCATAGCTTCCAGCATCACAGTAACACACAAGCCACCAGAGTACAACACACTGGCAGATGAGTGGTGGAGATGCATGCATACCTCAGAGATATTGCAGGCTAGGTTCCAGACAACAGCAATAAAGCAACTATAGCAATAAAACGAGTCTCCGTGGGGTTTGTTGTTGCTGTTTTTTAATTTCTCTGTACACACAAAAGCTATGTTATACTAATCTGTATTCTATTAAGTGTGTAACAGCATTAGGAAAAAGTCTGAAATATTGTCAGAAATATCAAAATATGATAGAAACAAGAAGTAGACACGTGCTGTTAGAAAAATGGCACCAACAGTCTTGCTCAATGCAAGGCTGTCAAAAACCTTCAATGTGTAAAAAGTGCAATGCCTACAAAGTTCAATCAAATGAAACACAATAAAAGGAGGTATATCTATATTTTGTTCTTCCAAAAGAACTTCTAACAATATTCCCTGGACACACACTCCGTAAGTGATAGTACATTCATCTCAGTTGTCAACAGCCACCATCGCCTCAGCCCCACTGTTCATTTTAATTCTTTGGACCAATAAAAGTGATGGAAAAGAGGAAAAGCAAAACAAAACAAAATTTCATTATCTAAAGTCAATCTTTCCCATCTGACAACCTAATAAAAACCCTTCCTGTTTATTGTTGTTGCTTTTGCTACTGTTAAGTATCACTGAGTTGGTTCTGACTTACAGCAACTCTGTATAGGGTTTCCAGGAAGCAGCTAATAGATTTGAACTGCTGACCTTGTAGTTAACTAGATGTCTCAAAATTACAACTTGATTTTGATACAACCTGCTGTCATATCTCCAATATATTTTGGCATCCCGTGCTCACCACCATATATTGCTACTGCTCTAGAAAAAAGAATCTCAGGTAAATAAGCTACTAATCACTACTGTAATTGTTGTTGCTGTGTGCTGTCCATGGGTTCCGATTCATGGTGACCCTATATGGCAGAGAAGAACTGCCCCATAGGGTTTTCTAGGCTGTGATCTTCATGGGATCAGATCTCCAGGTCTTTATTTCCACTTAAATGCTGATGGGTTTGACCGGTCGGATCTCTTGGTTAGCAGCTGAGTGCTTAAGCACTGGGTTAAAAGAACTCCTTTTAAAGGAGTTACAATGCTAGAGAATACTGACAACCTCTTAAGGATAGAAAGGGAAAAACACATTGAATGGGACAAAATACTTTTGGAATAACTTCTGCCAAATGAGTTAAAATATTTTTAGTTACCAAATGCTTAAAAAAGAAAGGCTACTTCCAAGTATTCATTATTTTCAGCAGCAATTATATTAACATATATCTAACAGATAGAAGGTTTAAGTGTATAAATTTATCAATTACTACAGAGGATTAAATGGATAGGTGTGTTCCACAGAGACACAGAACTTACCCCAGTCTTCATCACTTGTCCTAGCAAAAGAACGGTCCCTCAGAATCCTAAAAAATTTATATATAGTAAGAAAAGATGGGGGGACTATACATTAAAAACAAAAACAGAAATACACTTTGCATGCACATTACTTTACTAAAAATGAAAAAAGAAATACTCACCCAGCATTGTTGACCACAACATCTGCAATAAAGAGATCCAAGTCAAAAACATAAAAGTAAGCATATTAATTTACGTTTGCTTATAATTGCATTTCTTTCAAAATCATGTTTTTAAGGGAAAGTAAATATACTAGGTAAGGTGTGCTCTCAAAGCAAAATTTTATGACTACACTGTTGTTCAATGCCATTGAGTTGATTCCGGCCCATAGCAACCTTGTATAGGGTTTCCAAGGAGCAGCTGGTGAGCTTGAACCACCAACCTGGCATTCCAAACAATTTTGCATTCTTATGGATTAGCCCACAGCACCACACCAGGACAGGCAAAAAAAAAAAAAAAAAAGATTCACAAGCATTACATTAGTTTCTTCCTCATATCAACTGTCCCCAACTCTACCTTCTATTAAAATTCTAACAGCTTCTTTATAAATTTTGCAGATATACAACCCTAGGTTGTTGTGTGGCTAACTATCTCTCATTTAATCTCAAAATCTACTCAGCAATTTAAATTCAAAAACATTTTCCTTGCCACTGAAAGGATCATAAACCCAAAAAGAAAACCATTAGTGTTACAAATGGATAGTCTATTCTGATAAATAATTCTATTCTCACTATGCAAATAAAATAATTATTTTTTTAAAGGTTTAAGCACCATCTTGCTATTTTCACCCTATAACTTCATACATGTGGTCTCCTCCATCTCTCTGTCAGCTGGTATGTGAAAACCTTTCTTACATGAATCCAACTAAACAAAATTAGGAAAAGCACATATGCTAGCCAAAAATAAGATACAAGAGGCAATTCAAATCACATAAATTAATTTTTTCAAACCATAAACATATTAGATTTATCTATGATAATGTTTCTCACTATTAATTCAATAATCTTTTAACAAGAGTATGCAGAACTATACCAGGAAGATTATCTAGAGAAAGATGAACTAAAAATATTTGAAAAGTTTTGTTAAAAAACATTTTTTACATACAAATTATGTTAATTAATTTGTAAGACACTGAAACCTTTTAGTACAAATCATTATAATTATCCAAAAGAATCTACTGGATCTTCTATTCCCAAACTACTGATTTATTTTTTATTTTACAAGCACATTTGAGGTTTAACTAATTATTATTAAAAGGTCACTAACTCTTCTTAGGCCAGCGCTCGACAAGAAAAAGGTCACGTTCAATTCAAGAACGACAACTGTGAAGCCCAATGGTGAAAAGCCGGATGAATTTGAGTCTGGTATTTCTCAGGCTTTTCTTGAGCTAGAGATGAACCCGAAAGGCTCAGTTAAGAGAGCCAAACATAACTGCAGCTAAGGAAATTGAATTTGGTGGTGGTTGTAAAGCTATTATAATCTTTGTTTCTGTTCCTCAACTGAAGTCCTTCCAGGAAAATCCAAGTCCGACTAGTACGTGAACTGGAGAAAAAGTTCAGTGGAAAGCACGTGGTCTGTATTGCTCAGAGCAGAATTCTGCCTAAACCAACTCAAAAAAGACGTACAAAAAACAAGCAAATAATTCACAATAAAACATTTAAAAAAAAAGCAAAAGTGTCCCAGGAGCCGCACTCTGACTGCTGTGCATGATGCAATCCTTGAAGACTTGGTCTACCCAAGTGAAATTGTGGGCAAGAGAATCCGAATAAAGCTGGATGGCAGCCTGCTTATAAAGGTTTATTTGGACAAAGCACAGCACAGCAATGTAGAACACAAGGTTGAAATGTTTTCTGGTGTGTATAAGAAGCTCACAGGAGAGGATGTTAATTTTCAATTCCCAGAGTTTCAGTTGTAAACAAAAATAATTGAGATATCATTAAAAAAAAAAAGTCACTGAGGTCACTGAGGGAATGCTTACAAGTTTTTTAAAGCACTTAAAGTGCATAAAACCAAATGTAAAAACATACAAAACTGTATAAACACTGGCACCTTACTTAAGTTCTTTGTTAAATAAAGTAGGGTTGTAAAATACTTAATTTGCAAAACAAATCTGATTATCAAGAAAGAACAATTCATTTAATAAATAACAGTAATATCAACAATATTTTATTAGAAAATGGAAGCTGCTCTTAAGAACTAGAAACTCAAAAAAGCATCACCTATTCTTCCAAAAGCATCCAATGCTGTCTTTACAATCTTCTCTCCTGCTTCCACAGAATCTGAGGGAAAGGGAAATTAGTACAAAACGTCAGTAACCTCTCTCACAAATGACTTCTAAGTTCTGTCAATCAGACACATGACAGACACTATTCAGCAGAACTCAATCCCAAGAAAAAAATGTTTTTAAAGATGGTCTAACATAACAGAAAAAATTTAGCCCTTAAAACAACTATTTAATGTACAGAATAAAAGGGAGAAACGTGGACAAGAAATATTTTTCTAGAACTATATAAATAGCATTGTCCAATGTAACCTTCTGTAATGAAAGGAGCTCCTGGGTCACAAACATTTACACACTCTACTATTGGAGTCCTGGTGTGGCACTGATACATAAGCACTGGACTAGAAGGCTGGTTCAAACCCACCAGTTGCTCCTTGAAAACCCTACGCAGGGTCACTGTGAGTCAGAACCCACTCGACAGCACTTATGAACAATTATTAGCAAAAAGGTTGGTCGTTTGAACCTACCAGAAGAAGCTCAGAACAAAGGCCTGATAATCTGCTTCCAAAAAGGTCACTGCCTTGAAAATCCATGTAGTAGTTCTACTCTATACACATTGTTGTTGTTGTTGTTATTGTTGTTGTTGTTGTTGTTAAGTGCCGTCGAGTCGGTTTCGACCCATAGCGACCCTGAATAGGGTTTCCGAGGCTGTAAATCTTTACGGGAGCAGATCGCCTCATCTTTCTCCCGCGGAGCAGCTGGTAGTTTTGAACTGCTGACCTTCCGGTTCGCAGCCCGATTCGTAACCACTACGCTACCAGGTGCCGTCAACTCGGTTCCAACTCATCCCCACCCTGTATAGGGTTTTCAAGGAGTGGCTGGTTGATTTGCAGTTCAAAGCGACTTTGCAGTCCATTGCTTGTCCTACAGCACCAAACCATCACCATCAATTGAAATCAACTCATTGGCAACTAACACCAATAATGAAACTGTTGTATTTCTGCACTGATGTGGTAGTCACTAGTCACATGTGCTGATGGCACTGTTGTAAGCGTTGAGCTACTAACCACAAGGCTGGGAGTTCACACCAACCAGCCACTCTGTGGGGAAAAAAAATCAGGCTGTATGCTTCTATACATAGGGTCGCTATGAGTTGGAATTCAACCTGATGGCAGTGGGTCTGGTTTCGGTTTGGTTCAGTAACATGTGACTATTGAGGGCTTGAAATGTGGCCAGTGAAACCAAGTGAATGCTTAATTTCATTTCATTTATGTTGCTGTTGTTGCTGCTAAATGCCACCAACTCAGTTACATCCCATAGCTGAGTATCACCTATTATTCCAAAGGGGAGGGAAACGGTCAGTGCCATTTTTTGTTGTTTTTTGGGGTTTTTTTTCTTTTGCGGCCAGGTAGGGAGATGTATGTATAAATTGTAACACTATGTTCAATGTTATATAACTACACATGAAAACTAACCCTAATGTTTTTGCAATGCTAACTACAGAAAGTAAAGATCAATACAGTCTTACAGCTTGGTTTTTTTCTCCTCATCAGCTACTCTCAGAGACAAGAGCTCACACTCGTGCCACTGTGTGTCAAACAGTCTGCTACCAAATCAGTATCACTCACCACTGCTTCTTTCTATTGTCTGCTATCACAGGGAAAGAAACAGAAAGTGTCTCCTCCCCAGACCTGTTGTAGTCCTTGTTAAGTCGGCCAATGAAAGATGTTCAACTAGGAGGAGAACAGTAGGAAAAGCCTTAAGATGCAGGCAATTTCGAGAGCAGAGAGATAGCAGATGTGAGACTGAGGGCATATCCAGGTGAGTTCTTGAAAACAGCTTCCCTGACCTTGGCTCACCCAGCCGTTCTGATAGTTGAGACTGCCTCCAATTCCCTGTATTATAAAAGCCTTCACACTTGGAAAACCTGATTGAACTCTCATTGACACAGGTTGAATATCAGAACTGTGGAGAACCTGGTATGTTTATCTTTATAAAATAGGTTTCTAAACCCCAGATATGAGTTTTTTGTTTGTTTGTTTGTTTGTTTAACATTTCTCTAGATATCCAGTGCAAAAAAAAAAAATTTTAAATGCCATTTATTTATTCAATAGTAAAAACAAATCATACCCTATTTCTTTTTCTAATATTTCAAAATGAAGTCACTCTCAATCTAATTTTATCTTTGGTCAATAAAAACAATTCTGGTTTGCAGAAAATGTCAGTAATCACTCATTTTTTAAAGTAAATCTGTTTGGTAAAGTTTCTTGAAAATACTATTAAGATTAGCTCAACAAATTAAAAGATTGTATTTGTTGTTTTTCTCTTGACTTTATTTTAATGCCTAACTATATTGACTTTGGAGTCCTGATGTGGCACTGTAGAATAAGCACTGGACTGTAAACTACAAAATCAGTGATTCAAACCCACTAGCTGCTCCTCAGAAAATCTACTCAGGATTGCTATGAGTTGGAACCAACTTGGTAGCACTTAACAACAACACACTACTTTGGAGTCCTTAGATGGCATAAATGGTTACAAGTTTGGCTACTAGCTGAAAGTTGGCAGTTTGAACTCGGACAGAAGCACCTCGGAAGTCAGGTCTGGTAATCTGTTTCTGAGTGGTCATAGCCTTGGAAACCCAATGAAGCAGTTTCATATGCACACATGGGGTTACCAAGAGTAGGAATAAACTTGACAGTAACTAACAATAACAACATGGTGATTCTCCCATTTTTAAAAGGATTAGAAAGTTTCATATGAGGAGTTAAAAAGTTCACTGAAAAAATGGAATTTTTCTATGAATTTTTAAAGCCCCCTTATAACATGATTACTTGTACAGAATGGTAGATGGAGGCTGGATATAAAAAGGGCATTTCACTTCTTAATACTTTTTCTTAATCTTTTAATTGTTGGTGTTTTGTTTTTGTTTTTTAGAAAAAAATTTTTTAAAAGAACACATCATGTTTCTGTAAAAATAATGACCTATTAACTAAAACAGGTTTCATAAAAACTTTAAAAAAAAACCTACATCCACATTTGTTGTTGTTGTTATGTGCCGTGGAGTTGGTTCTGACTCATAGCGACCCTGTACAGGGTTTCCGAGGCTGTAAATCCTTAAGGGAGCAGAAAGCCTCATCGTTCTCCCACGGAACAGCTGGTAGTTTCAAACTGCTGACCTTGCGGTTCGCAGACCAATTCGTAACCACTACGCTACCAGAGCTCCATATATCCACATATACACTGTTATTGATATCATGTGCTCATTAATTTAAAAACCTAAGCAATAGAAAAGTTAGAATTCTGTGAAATAAACTCTATAAAAGTTTTTTAAAGTTCTCATAAAAGAATATTACATTGGAAGGCTAAGATCTTTACTCAGTGTTTTATTAATGTGAGTAAAAAATTTGAAAGAAAAGTTATTTTATCAAATTCCATACCATAGTTGGCCACTGCTTTTCCGCCTTTACGCCTGATTTCTTCAACAACTTTATCAGCAGCTAAGGGGCTTTTACCATCTCCTTTAAAGTTTCCTCCTAAATCATTCACTGCAATACAAAAACAACAACTTTAGAAAAAAAAGCAAATAAATAAATAAATAAATACTACAAGAACACAAAATAACACAAAGAGGTTTACATTATTCCTAAGGATGGGAAAATACTGTATTCAATTTACTGTTCATTTCCATACAATTACTCAAATGACAAGTCCTGTTATGGCACTGTTGAATAAGCACTGAACTGCAAGGTCAGTTTAAACCACAAAATTGGCAGTTCAAACCCACCAGTTGCTCCTCAGAAACCCTATACACGTTAGCTGTAAGTCAGAACCCACTCTACTGCACTTAACAGCAACTCAAATGACATGAAATGATTTTTTTTAAAAAAGATTTTAAAGCAAGCATCTCCTAGTCTTTTTACTTTTTTGGTCCTTTTCACATGAGCATAGGAAATTGTGAAAGCAAATTAGCAAATGCTATAGTTAAATACAGATTTATTTGAGCAATGAAACACTACCCTCAAGTGGCAAATGTACAAAGTACAGCAAAACAACTAAGTACTAAGGTTTGAATAAATAACTTATTGAAACGAATGAAATGCAGTAAAACAGTATCAGAACAGATTTAGTCAAAACAAGTTTCTACACTGTTGTTGCTGTTGTGTGCCACTGATTTGATTCTGACTCATAGAATCCCTACAGGACAGAGTAGAAATGCCCTAGCTTTTCCTAGGCTGCAGTCTCCCTGGGAACCACTAGTAGGTTCCACCTGCTTGTAGGTTAGCAACAGAGCACTTAGGCATTGTGCTACCAGCGTTCCTTAGTCACTACATTAGAACCACTTTGGTCAAGTGAATTCGGGTTCATATTAACCCTATGTACAGTTTCTAAGACTGTAAATCTTTACGGGAGCAGGCAGCCTTATCTTTCTCTCATAAAGGGGCTGGTAGGTTTGAACTGCCAACCTTGTGCATGATTCTGTAGGATCAGCATTGGATGTGAACCACAAGGTTGGCAGTTCAAACCCATCAGCTGGTCCTCGGAAACTCTATACAAGGTCACTGTAAATCAGAACCGAATCGAAGGCACTTAACAACAAAGTTAACTCTGACCACATTTAGTCATCCCATTCTCATCAGCGATAAATCACACTGTTTAAAAACCAAGTAGAAAAGTACTGGTTTTAAGTCTAAAGGGTATGGATAACAACAATAAGAGATTTTTTTTGTAGTGGTATACAGAGAGAAATGTAACTACACTAAATGACAATGTTACCATTTACAAAATGTTTACATTTATAAAAATGTGAAAGTGAAATTCTAAATAATAATAATAAATCACCACCTTATACTGGGATAGTTACATTTCTATATAGCCTTTATACTTATATACATTGTTGCATTTAACCTCCCTACAGCTTTTGTTAAAAAGCTCTGGTAGGAAAACAAACAAGATGGAAGATCTGGTGAATGTGTAGTAAAGAGCTCCGCCAACAACACAGAATACCCAAATAAGCAGGCTCAGGGGATGGTCCCAGAACTCTGAACCACATATAAAGGAATATTTAGAAGGTTGGAAGGCTTACAGCTGGGGGAATTTGTGACAGAAGCAAGGAATCTATTGCTTTCTAGTCCGGGACACTCGGCTACTCCAGGAGCCACTATTTTGGGTTAGACCAAGCCGGGGAAGGATCGGAGCAGCCACAGACACCTGGCAGAACCGCAGAGATAAAGATGTCGACATTATTTTCTTCTAGTAGCTGTTCATTGGTCCCTTGCTGTCTGTGCACCACCACTCTGGTGACTATAGAGGGTGCCTTAGCTAGTGGGCACCTCAGTCCCGGTTATACTATGCATGTGCACAGATCTACTAGAAATTTAAAGAGGCAGTTTCCAATTAAAACCAAACGTCCACAGCTGGCTCTAAACTGTCTCCAACTAGAAAAAAAGGACTTAACGGGGATTGTGGAGCGGGACAAGCAGACAAAAGAGGAAATAGGCTGAAAATTAAATCCTAAATTACGTCAAAACAACTAACAGTGGTATCTTGAAACTTCTCAGGAAGAAGAGTGAAAAGGGAAGCCCATTTCCTGATCACGGACACTTGAGTGGGATAGAAAGGAATGTTGGGAAACATGATTAGAGAAAACTTGTAAGCTACCTTCAGCCTATAACTGATTGGAATACCTAAAAGGGGTTCTACAACTTGCCCAGTGAAATAGGCCTAATGCAAAGCCCTTACAGAGTATAGGACCTTAGGTGGAAACCTGATTCCTATCCACAACCTTATGAGGTGAGACATTCCCACTAGAAAGGACAAGCACACTGGAACAGCTACAGTGACAGAAGATACATCTTCATGATGAACCTGACCTATACTCAGAGTGGTAGTTACTATAAATGCTAACAGAGAGAGAAAGAGTCTTCAAATCAAGTATCAATGCTATCCGCTCTGTGCACAGGGTAGATAGGGACGGGCAACTTAGACATTGGCTATCTAAAATGAGGGGCCAATAAAGGCACGAAGTGATTGGCTTACAAGGTTTCAAGAGGGAGCTTAGTTTAAGACTGTGCAGGGAAACAAAGAGTCCCCACTGAATAGCTATCACCTTGTCTAGATGGGTCTGGTGAAAGGAGATGGGGATAATAAGGTTCGTAAGATTCAATAGTGAATAACTGTTATCATGACTAATCACGACTGTCACACTTGTAAAGGTATAAGTTTTGTAACAAAAAAGGGGGAGTGGATAATCTTACAGTCCAGAAACAGAGGACCCTAGGACCATCAAGAGAAGAACAAAAAAATAGAATGCGGGACCTTATCCAGAGAAGCAGCAGCACCAGAGATGGAGGCAGAGATGGGGGCATGGAGAGGGAGAGCAGCTGAGGACTCTAGATTCATCAACTAAGAGAAGGAATAAGAACTGGTGGCCAGGAGCAGACTTGCAGAATACGCCCTTTGGAGATGTAATTTATTATATATGTCTGAGTGGGTTTTATTGTTTGTGTGTTTTTTACAGTTAAAGTGGATAGAGATAAATACTTTTAACTGATAGTATATGGAGGGGATTATAATCAATGTAATGAAACAAGGTATATTAACTGTTGAATGTGAAACTGATGCTGTGCCCTGTAAACTTTCATTCAACTCACAATAAAAACCTTAAATTTAAAAATAAAATTAAAAAGCTCTAGTAGGCTTGTTTGTTGCTGTTGTTAAATACCACTGAGTCAGTGCCGACCCATAAGTGACCCTGTATAGGGTTTCTGAGGAGCAGCTGGTGAGCTTGAACCACCAACCCTGAAGTTCAAATTGACTTTGCAGTCCAGTGCATTAACCCACAGTGCATTAACCCACACCAGGACTCCTCTGTTAGGATAGTGAGCTGCTAATCTCAAGGTCAGCAGTTCAAATCTGTCAGCCCTCCACTGAAGAAAGATGAGGCTTTGTGCTCCTGTAAGTATTTATAGCCTCAGAAACCCCTTACAGGGTCGCTATAAGTCAGAACCAACTCCACAGCACATAATCACCACGACCACCACCACAGCCTTTGTTGTTGTTGCTGCTGTTAAGTGCAGTCAAGTCACTGTATAGGTTTTGAAGAGCAGCTGGAAGGTCTGAACTACCAATCTTGTGGTTAGTAGTCTAACACTTATCCTACAGTGACATACCAGACTCCTGTAGGAGATAATGAAAACTCCTTTTTACCACTGTCCCTACCCAATATTTCCAAGAGGTTGTTGTTGTTGTTAAGTGCCGTAGAGTCGGTTCCAACCCATAGTGACCCTGTACAGGGTTTCCGAGGAGCAGATGGTAAGCTTGAACCACCGACCTTATGGTTGAAACTGACTTTGCAGTCAAGTGCACTAATTCACAGCGCCACACCAGGACTCCTTTCTAGAGGTAAGTGATGCTAATGTCCTTCCAGACATAATTAGTTTCTATCCTTGATGCCTTTCTCTCTCATTTTGATAGCTTCCTATAGCAAAGAATAGCATTAGAAATAATTTTAGGGACCAATGGAGACTTTTTTCATGTGTTACACTTATATCTGGAGTTACCAAACAGAGGTGACTTAAATATAAAGCATATATATGTGCAACAGGACTGTTAAAGGAAAATTAACAAAACGTTTTATCAGGGAAAAATAAACACACTGGAAGCATAGGCTAGTGGGAGTTATGCTAGTTGAGGGCAACCAACAATTCTGGTTTTTTGGTAGTCAAAGAAAACACAGAGCTGTCGAACTATTCTGTTTAGGGGAAGACAATCATCCCAGTTCACAGGAATCTTTTCCAGAATAGTCATAACCAGCTGCCACAGTCAATTTGGATTCAGGGCAACTATATGTGTTAAGGAACTCTGGTAGTGTAGTGGCTACGAATCGGGCTGCGAACCTTAAGGTCAGCGGTTCGAAACTACCAGCTGCTCCGCGGGAGAAAGATGAGGCTTTCTACTCCCGTAAAGATTTACACCC
>NW_006408746.1:1714108-1728098 GCF_000296735.1 Chrysochloris asiatica | reverse complement strand
AGGGTCACTATGAGCCAGAACCGACTCCAAGGCACATAACCACCACCAACCACCACCATAAATAAGCTGAGAGCAAAACTCCAAGAACTCCCATTACTGATTTTTCAGTATGTAATTAAAATTGAAATTTCTCAACAAACTGATGCAGCACGGGAGGCACCCACTCTATTTGAAAAAAATGTGAAGGACAGCTACCTAACCAATTGATTGGAAGAGAGCCTTACTTGTTCCCTTTCCAAAGAGAGATAACCCAATGGAATGTGGAAAGCATCAAAAATATCATTAATATGACATGCAAGTAAAATTTTGCTAAAGATAATTTAGAAACAGCTGCAACAGTACATTGGCAGGCAGCTGCCAGAGGTTCAAACTGGGTTCAGAGGAGGACGTGGAAGGAAGAGTATCATTGCTGATGTCAGAAGGATCTTGACTGAATGCAAAGAATACCAGAAACATGTTTACCTGTGCTTCATTAACTATGTAAAGGCTTTTGACTATGTGGATCATGACAAACTATGGACTCTACTGAGGATAAAGAGTACTCCAGAACATTTAATTGTGTTCATGAAGAACCTGTACATAGACCAAGAGGCAGCTGTTCGAACTGAACAAAGGGATATACTGAACGATTTAAAATTAGGAAAGGTGTGTGCCAGGTTATATTCATTTTATTTTTCTTGTAACTTTTTTTTTTTTTTTTTTTAAGGTTTATTGGGAACTGAGTGATAGTTTACATGGGAGAACATCGGCTTTACACCATCATTTCATTGCAATGATTACAATCCCCTCCATGCATCATCATTCAACAGTATTTTCTTCCATTCCCTCTGGGGTTTTCTTGGATTTTTTTCAGGGCAGAGATATACACAAAATCACTCAGGAATATATAATCATTTAAAAAATAGGGTTGTATTATTTCACCACACTTACTCAATCTGTATGATAAGCACTAATTTGAGAAGCTTGATTATATGAAGAAGGGTGTAGCATTAGGATTAGAGGGAGACTGATTAATAAACTGCTAAATGCAGATGATAAAACCTTGCTTGCTGAAAGCAAAGAGGACTTAAACTACTTACTGATGAAGATCAAAGACTGCAGTCTTCACTTCGGTATGAGTGATACCTCAACACAAAGAAAGAAAAATCCTCAACACTGAAGCAATAAATAATATCATGATAAATGGAAAAAGACCCAAGTAGTCAAATACTTTATTTTGTTTGGATCCACCATCAACACTCATGGAAAAGCAGTCAAGAAGTCAAACAACATACTGCATTAGGCAAATCTGCTGCACAAGACCTCTTTAAAGTGTTGAAGAGCAAAGATGTCAGCTTGAAGACTGACCCAAGCCATGGTATTTTCAACAGCCTCATAAGCCTGTTAAAGCTGGACAGTGAATAAGGAAGACCATAGAAGAATTGATGCATTTTGGAGGGGATTAGAAACATTGCAATGATCGCTTGAATGTAAAACTGATGGTCTGCCCTGTAGACCTTCACTCAATTCACAATAAAAGCTTTCAAAAAAAAAGGAATTGATGCATTTGAGTTACACTGTTGGAGAAGAATATTAAAGGTACTGCACTGCCAGAAAAACAAACATGTGCTGGAAGAAGCACAACCAGAATGCACCTTAGAAGACAAGATGACCAGACTTTGCCTCTCATACTTTGGACATAGTTTGGATATATCAGGATGGACCAGTCCCTGAAGAAGAACATCATGCTTGGTAAAGTGGAAACAGTGAAAAAGGAGGAGACTCCATAAGAGATAGATTAACAGCAACAGTGGACTCAAGCATAGCAGCAACTGTGACAGTGGTGCAGAATTCGACAGAACCAACTCAACAGCACCTAACAACAGCAACATAAGCTGAGAATTTTCTATACAAGGGAGCTTTTAAACATTTCTAGACACTTCCATCATCTTTTAATTCCATTTTTTCATGAACTTTTTGAAGCTCCCTTCATATATCCAGCTTCAAACTATCCCACAAATTGACAGTCCTATATCCCACTGCTTATTTAATATCTCTATATGAACCTCTAAATAGTCATGATGCCTCTCTATCAAGGAACTCTGGAGGAGAGAGTTGTAGTATAAGCACTGGACTATTGACCACAAGGTTGGTAGCTGAAAACCACCTCCAAGAGAGAAAGATGAACCTTTCTACTCCCCCCAAAATTTACAGCCTTGAAAACCTTATTCTGGGTTGCTATGAGTTGGAATCAATTCAACCGATGGCAGTAGGCTTGGTTTGGGTTTCCTATCCATCTGTTCCTCCTTTATTCTTTCCTACTTCAGCAAATGGCTACTTTATTTTTATAGCTGTTCAACTTGAAAACCTTAAAATCATCCTTGACTTCTCTTTCCCTCACAATTCAGCCACAAACCATCAGCAAATCTTGCTGTATTTTTTCACCATCTCCTGATTTCTTTTTCTTCTATTTTACTTACCACTGTCTGAGACATTATATTTTTATAATAAGCTTATTTACTTAATGTCTAATTTCCTGCTACCCAACTAGAATATAAGTTCTATGGGGGGTGGGGGGGAGGGGTAAGTGCATGGACTTTAAAATGTTTATGGAAAAATACCATTAAAAGATAATGGAAGTTTTCCACACACTTTTTGAAGTCCCCTCAAATTTTTGTTTCTGACTATATTCCCCAGCACCAAGAACAGTGAATGCTACAAAATGTTGGTGTTAACTGCCACTGAGTCGGTTCCAACTCATAGCAACACTGTATAGTGTTTCCAAAGAGCGGCTGGTGGGTCTGAACTGCTGATTTTGTGGTTCAAACCGAACTTGCAGTACAGTGCTTATCTTACAGCATCACACCAGGATCTCAAAATAGGCCCTCAATAAATACATTAGATGAATGAACAAAACCAAATTATATTAAGTTTATTAACTTTATGAATTATTTAAGTTTGTTGTATTTTGTTTTCATTGCACTAAATTGCTAAGAGTTATAAAACTATTCAAAGGTTTTCCTTTGAATAGTTTTATAACCTGGGTTGGTGGCAGGCATGGGACACACTTGAAGATGTGAGCACTGAATATACACGGCTCACTCACTATAAACCTGAATTCATGTTTGCTATTTTGTGTTATTTCTCCTTATGTCATACAACTTTATTTTATTCAATCAGCAATTGTAAGGAATGTCTTGAATGATAACAAACCAAAGAGCTATGCCTACACTTGGCAGCAAATATGCCGATGCCTAAGAAGTCTCTTTTCTTTAAGCACCTGTGAGTAGAAATCATGTTCTATAAAGGAATTTTTTATCCTGGTATGGCACTGCAGGATAAATATCAGACTGCTAAATGCGAAGTCAGAGGCTTAAACCCACCAACCACTCCCAGGAAATCCTATATAGGAACTGACTTGTAAATACAGAGCTTTGAACTGGTTCATTCCAGTCCAACTCCCTGTTGAGAATTTGCATTTCCATGCCAGATATTCTGAATCAGAATCTACATTTTAACAAGATCCCCAAATGATTCTTATGTATTCTTTAAGAATTATTAATATGTAGCTAATTGTCCAAAGTAGATTCTGATTCAGAATATCTGGCATGGAAATGCAAATTCTCAGCTGGGGTTCAAAGCCCTGGTACTATAAAACAAACATGTTTTACACAAGTTTACCTAGCAGATGCTCTGAGTTTGGTTCCAGACCACTGCAATACAGCAAATGTAACAATAAAGTGAAACACATAAATATTTTGGTTTCTCAGTGTATATAAAATTTATGTTTATATTGGTGTGTCTTTGTTGGATATGCACTAGACTGCTAACCACAAAGTCAAGGTTCAAACCCACCAACCACTTCTTGGAAACCCTATACCGGATTGCTATGAGTCCAAACTGACTTAATGGTACTTAATCACAATAGTCTATGAAGAGTCCTGGTGTGGCATTGTAAGATTAGCATGGGACTGCTAACCAAATGTTGGCAGTTCAAACCCACCAGTTGCTCCTCGGAAACCCTATACAGGTTACTATGAGTTGGAACTGACTTGATGGCATTAACAACATAGTCTATGAAGTATGCAATAGCATTATGAAAAAGTTTAAAATATTGTGATAATTACCAAAATGTGACACAGACACAAAATGAGCACATACTATTAGAAAAATAGCATCAATCTACTTGCTCAATGCAGGGTTGCTACGAATCTTTAATTTGTTAAAAAAAAAATGTAGTATCAGTGAAGCACAGTAAAACAAGGTATGGCCGTATAAAGGACTAGAATACCCTCTGAGTGAACAAGATCTCAAGTTCACTTTGCTATATTTTTTTAACACAAAGCCTAGTAGATAGTGGGCCAGCATGAGTATTATTAGCTCCTTCTTTCTTTTACAAACGGTTTTATTTATTTTTACTGATCTGTTTACTTAAGTGTTTATTGTGGAAATTTTCAAACATAAAAGTAAAGACAGATGGGTAAATTTTAATGACCTATCACTTAGCTTCATGAAAGGTTTTAATTTTTATATCATTTAATCCTCATTAAAACAACACTTAACAACAACAAAACCCTGGAAGTTAGTTAGGTAAGACAGCTACAAACATACATAGAATCATAGTCTTAATCAGCACAGTCAACACATGCTGCTTGACTTAACTATACAAGTGCAATGAGCTTTCCCCACTGTTGCTCATCTATCAGTATCACATTGGTTAAAAGCACAGGCTCTGGCACCAGAAGGCAGGGATAGAAGACTCAGCTTGACCAGCTATTATATAGCTATGGTATGGAAAAGAAATCAAGTTAAACTTACTTTGTTGTTGTTAAGTGCCATGAAGTCGGTTCCAACTCATAGCGACATTATATAGGGTCTCTGAGGGGGGGGGGGCGCGTTTGAACTGCCAACCTCACAGTTATCAGTCCAGTGCTTATCCTACAGTAAGTACCACACCACAACAATCTTACTTTAAATTATGGCAATTTCATTTCCTTCTCCATGTTCACAGTTGAAAACTCTGCGTTTCTTATTGTCAAGGAGGTTCTTCTTGCTAGAACCTGTCAATCTTCTTTGTGTTCACACCCTCAAGATAAAACTTAATATTCAGAGAACTGGATATGGTTCATCTTCTAAGGAAATTTCAAAACTAGTCAATTCCAAGCACCAACTTCAGATAAGAGCAAACAATTTCTAAAAGATGTAATTCATATGAAAAAAAAAATGTCCCTTGCTATCATATTAACATGAAGTTAAAGAAAATCTGAAATATTGCCCTCTGATTTGGTCTTGGCCAAGTGTATTCCTTTGGTCACTGAAATAAGAGTAGAAGTGACATGAGCCACCAAGTGGTTCTAATATTGTTAGTTATCCTTTGCCCCGTGAATGGCAATGTCCCAAACAAGAGCTGCTCCTTCAGCTGGAATCCAGAAGTTAGGAAAATATGGAGTTAGGCAGAGCTGATCAGAAATGGAAAGGTGATGCCATCATGAAAGAAGCTTTATAATGATAAACTATTAAGATTTAGACGCTGGTTGTTATCCCAGCTAAAACTGACTTACACAAGAAACAGGCTACTTTATTTTCCAAAGTCTTAATTCTTACAGGCCTATGAGTTATTTCACTGATCACTCCACACACAAGTTACTCTGGTGTATTATAACATCCTAGGTACGCTCACGAATTTTTACTATTTTTGTGTAGTAAGGTAAAAATTATGTGAGCATAACAAAAATTAACAGAGGGAAGTGTCACTTCATGTGATACAATCTGGAGGCAGTGTATATATGTTGCTGTTGTTGTTGTTGTCATTGTTAACTGCCATTGAGTTGGTTTTGACCCATTGAAACCCTGTGTAGGGTTTCTAAGGAACGGCTGGTAAGCTTGAACCACCTACCTTGCAGTTCAAACCAACTTTGCAGTCCAACACATTCACCCACAGCGTCACACCAGGACTTCAGGGTTTATATATGTGCATGCAAAAAATGCTAAAATAGAGGTTAATGGTGGATAGAAAACAGCATAACCCAATGGTGGTCAAGAAAACTCAGAGGTAAGTTATAGATTGAAACAAAGCAGAAACATGGTTCATTTCACAAGAATTGAACTCTCCCCTTTAACACTAAACTAAAAGTGACTCTGCCAAGTTTTGTAAATTTTTGTCCAAGATATACAACCCATCTACCTTGCTGGACTTTCACCAGCAGTTGCTGCAATACCATCTCTACTATTAAAGGGCAATGAGCATGGATACAACATTGCTCTTTATTTGATCTTTTTCTTGCTTTGCGCACATATTCCTAATCTGAATTTAGCAAGTTCAAAGGTAACCAATAAGTAAATGAAAACTGATCCACATAAACAGGCATTGCTGCAAAAAAAAAAAAATTTTGAAACAAGTGAATAAGCTGAGTTTATATTTTAGTCTCAACAAAAAAATTAAAATTTACTCAATCAACCTTACAAAAACACCAGTCACTCCCCTAAAAAAAACTATGTCGATAATAAAAGAACCAATGAACAAAGTAACATCTTTGAACAAGGCAATATTCAAGTTCCTTTGTTGTTGTTGTTTTTAGGAGATAAAAAATAATAGAGTCATTGTTGTTGTTGTTGTTGTGTGCCCTCAAGTTGGTTCTGACTCATAACAACCTTAAGCACAACAGAATGAAACACTGCCCGCCCTACGCCATCTTCACAATTGTTATGCTTGAGCCCACTGCCACTGTGCCAATAAGCTCATTACTTATGCAAATGAATAGAGATAATGTAAGTAAATAAAACGGTGTAAGATAAAAATCTTTTAAAATAACAATATTTTGCTTAAAAAGTAGAGAAAAAGAGTTGCTGGATGTATCTTTAGGCTCTGATATAAAATGCCCATGGCAAAATCTGGCAGAGAGTTTGAAATGAACCTCCTAATAAAATAACACAATGTCAAAAAAATTGTCCTTGCCATAAGCAGCAGACTGGAGTAACAAAAGGCAATGGCTATGATTGGAAAGGACTTCTGGTGTGCCACTTTAGATCAGCACTGGACGAGAACCACAAGATCAGCAGTTCAAACCCACCAGCTGCTCCTCAGAAACTCTATACTGGTTCTGATCAGAACTGACTGGATGGCACTTAACTACAACAACAAGATCTTAAAAATGGTCCAAAGTCTCTGTGCCCCTTCCATAATAATAAGTTGCGCATTTACATTGAGGGAGAAGAGTTCATTAAATGCCCTGCTCAGATCTTCTTTGTTTACAAAGTCAAGCTGCTAGTTTATTCTTCTGTTATACTTATTATCTCCATAAACAAACTTGGGAGAAACATGCCTCTCTTGATTCCCAAGTACTATGAAGGAAAGCTGAGATAAGGGCCTCATTATGAAGCAACAATCTTATCCCAGGAACAACACTTAAAAATATTAAGCCATAAAGTTTGTCTGACCCACCTACCTTACACTGAGCATTCATTCGGTTATTCCCATAAAGTCGTGGTTATAAGCAAATCTGCTCCTGTTTATCCTAATTGCCAAGTATACCAGGCCAATCCAAACCATTCAGACTACTAGAAAGTTCTACCTTTATGATTCTCCAACAGACTCCCTCCCAGCCACCCAATAATAAAACTAAAACTCATCCAACTGTACCGTCAATTAATAAAAAAAGTTCCCAAAAGAAAATTTTCAATGGAGGCGATAAGAAACCTATATTTTGGATTTGTAAGTGCCAAATTCTCAATTTTTAAATATCAGCTTTTTCATACTCATATAATTTTTATATTTATATATTACCAATATATTTACACTTATAAGGAGTCCTTTTATCATCTTACACCAAGAGATGAGCTTTCTATCTCAAAAAAATTATGGCCTATATTTTACTAAATTCAAGAATAACCTGGAAATTCTATGAAACTAGTTTACTTAGAATGAGAGAAATTCCTAAGTAAAATTGCCTGATTTTTTTATCTTATCAGTATCCTGAACCAGCTTCAAGGACAGAAAAAAAAAAAAGTTGCTGACAAAAGAAAATAATTAGTGATGAAATTTGGTCTTGACACATAATGTGATGGAAAGACAAGGGTAGCTTGTAAAACCTGTATTTTAGTTACCACCTATTGATTACAAAGAAATGTACATCAACTTACCGACAACTGAAGCACCTCTTTCTGCAAAAGCCAAGGCATAGGCTCGACCCAATCCTGAGCAAAAAGAAGTAATCAGAAAATTAAGCAAATACTAGCGTAATTTTTTGCTCCACTTAACACAATCCCCATTTTCAAATATTTGATGAGCCTTGTGGAGGTTAGAAAGTATAATATTACATTTTCCAGACTACTTAACTGCTGCGATCATGTATGCAATATATGAATCAGGTTATTGTTACATGCATTCACATGAAATTTGTAAAGTGGCAATGATTTGGCAAAGGAGAGCTAGCTGACTTTTGGCTGCTGCTGCAGGTTTTCTCACAGCTTCCTACAAGTTAAGAAACAATGACTATAGTGGACATTTCCATTCTTCAGATCCCTGATGTCCAGTGGCTAATTGGGCTCTGGCAGAGGTTCTCCAGTCCTCATCCAGCAGATCTCCAAAGGTAGCACAGAACCCCTCTAATGGAGCAGTTCCATATTATTTATTATAGAAGCTATTCCTAAAGCTCCTGCCTAAAACCCAGTTACCTAAATATAATCCTTTTCTGCTTTTCTATCTAATTATTTCTGTATCTTGCACAAAGTCTTGCTTACACAATAATCAAATTAAAAAAAATATTTAACTCTGACTTACAGGAATGAGGTGTGTTTATATTTTCAAAGATAGATAAATAGAGATATATTTCCATTTCTTTGGGTATGTGTGTATATATATAATTGCTAAATCCTAGTGTGGCACAGTAGGATGAGCACCAGACTGCTAACTATGAGGTCAGTGGTTCAAATCCACCGGCCACTCCTCAGAAACCCTGTACAGGGTGAGTCAGAACCAACTTGAAGGCACCTAACACAACAACATAAAGTTTTACAAGAACAGACTACCTTTACCATAAATGCCAATTCAATTACGCAAAATGAAGGCTCATGAATTTGACTATAAACCTGAACTAGGCATTGTTGAAAATGCTGACACATTCAATCTCAATCTTCAAGGACCTTCTAGTTTAACCAGAGAGGCAGCCCAATGTACATAAAGTATTTAAATATTGTTTATATAAACCTTGATATAAAGCAAAAAAGCAAGTATCTTCACTTTCTCCCTCTAGTCACTTAAGATTGGTAAGGAAATGTGCTTTTACAAATGTTATTTAAACTTAATTACATCAGTTGTTGTTGTTAAGTGCCATCGAGTCAGTTTCGATCCACAGCAATCCTGTATAGGGTTTCTCAGGAGCAGCTGGTGAGTTTGAACTGCCAACCTCGGTAGCTCAAATGGCTTTGCAGTCTGCCGCATTACCCCACAGCGCCACACCAGGGCTCCTAATTACATTAGTAGTTGTTAAGTAACGTGGAGTCGGTTCCAAATCACAGTGACCACAGGGTTTCTGAGGCTGCAAATCTTTACCGGAGCAGAAAGCCTCACCTTTCTCCTGCAGAAGAGCTGGTAGTTTCTAACTGCCGACCTTGAGGTTAGCAGCCCGATTGGTAACCACTATGCTACCAGAGCTCCTTAAATACATTAGTTGTTGTTAAGTGCCTTTAAGTCGGTTCCGACCCATAGCGACCCCTGTACAGGGTTTCCAAGGCTGTAAATCTTTACGGGAGCAGAAAGCCTCATCTTTCTCCCACAGAGCTGCTGGTAGTTGCGAACTGCTGACCGTGAGGTTAGCAGCCCAACTCTTAACCACTACGCTACCAAAGCTCCTTAAATACATTAGTGGTGGTGGTGGTTATGTGCCTTGGAGTCGATTCCGACTCATAGCGACCCTGTACAGGGTTTCCAAGGCTGTAAATCTTTACGGGAGCAGAATGCCTCATCTTTCTCCCGCGGAACAGTTGGTAGTTTCAAACTGCTGACTTTGCGGTTCGCAGCCCGATTCGTAACCACTACGCTACCAGAGCTCCTTAAATATATTAGTTGTTGTTGTTATGTGCCTTGGAGTCGATTCTGACTCATAGCGACCCTGTACAGGGTTTCCGAGGCTGTTAATCTTTACAGGAGCAGAACGCCTCATCTTTCTCCCGTGGAGCACCTGGTAGTTTCGAACTGCGTACCTTGCGGTTCGCAGCCCGATTCGTAACCACTACGCTACCAGAGCTACACTACATTAGTAGGCCTCTCCAATTAATTAAGGTTCTTAAAGGTTGAAATTGAACTTGTCAGCATTCCCCATAATGTCTCAAACAGCTTTATAATCAAAACATTTGTGAACTTCTATTTTGTCTCCACTCTCAAAATCTCTGCAGCTTTATTGTCAATTACCCTTTCAGAGGTTAGCAGAAAAAATGAGAAACAAGAGAAGACTCTCACTGCAAAGCTTTGTATGCGTGTGAGTGGCTCATTTTAATTGTCCTTTTTAAAAAATGGGATTATTTCACATAACAAAACTCTATTTTGCTTCTCCTGGAATGTAGGAAGACTTGGCAACATTCCCATTGATTGGTCCACTTCAGAAAGGTCTCTGTTCTGCAGTTAGCCCCATTTTATTCCTTTATTGCTGTCTGACCCCATATATATTTGCGTTTGCAATCCTTGACAAGACTCCAGTGAACTTTGAATAAACTGACTTGCTAAACATTCACTCTCCAAAGAGGACTCTTACCAGATGCCCTCTTTCAAAAGAAGCCCTTCTCAAAAGCTTAAAATGCTTCAGACAGGAAAAGAAAAGTACTTGAATGATTGAAGTTTCAAAGGCAAGATGCTGTCACCTCCACTCAAGGGAGAATTTCAAGCCCTGGTGTGGTGCTGCAGGAAAAAGCACTGAACCGCAAGGTCGATTTAAACCACAAGTTTCAAGCTCACTAGCTACTCCTAGGAAACCCTATATGGCTCCCTAAGAGTCTGATGGGACCGCACTTAACCAAGTGGCTGCCAACCCACCAAAAAACCCACCGCCATTGAGTGGATTCCGACTCAGAGCAACTCTATATAAGGTTTCCAAGACTGTAAATCTTTACGGGACAGACAGTCTCTTCTCTCTCCCCTTTGAGTGGCTGGCTGCTGGGTTTGAACCGTTGACCTTGCAGTTAGCAGTCCAACGCCTCACCCCCACAGCACCAGATCTGGGCTGCAGGAACCTTTCAAGTATGTGACAGAGGGAGGCTAATAGCACGAAGAGACGCAATCGATGTGCAGAAACGAGCGTCATTACGAACTTTCACCCAGTTCTGCAGCCACAGCTCAGTCCGGTCCCGTCGTAGGCCTCTTCCCGCAACTCTGGGGCCCCTCGGAAGTCCCTAAGAACGCTGGTGGGAAGACGGCAGTGCTTGACAGGACGACCCGGTATTATTGACTCCTCACTCGGAGCCGACAGACCTATCCCACCTCTCCCTCCCTCAATGGATCTGACGCCTAGAGAACAGCCATTCTACGGCCTCAGTTTCCCGTCCCGCTAGACCCAGCTTCTCGCTCCCGAGCCACACAGCCACCACTGCCCGCAGCTGCGAATTCAGGACCGCGACTACACACGCAAACCGGGCCAGAAAGGAGGAACTCGGCGAAAGAGAGCGAAGCGCGCTCCCGCTGTCTAGCTTTCCAGTGCTCACCTCCCCCCGCGCCGGTGACCAACACCACCCGCCCGTCAAACCTCAGCGGCGAGGTCATGATCCTGGCTGCAGCGACACACAAACACAAGTGGAATAGCTTGAGCTCAGTGTGCTAATAAGCCAGGGAACAGAGAGAATAGTAGGGGCGGGATGAAGTGACCGGCCAGTTTCTGGGAAGGTGACGGCAACCGTAGTTTTGAAAGTACGACTGCGCGAGATTCCTTTGGAATCCTGGGAAATGTAGTGCAGCATTGTCTCCATTAGCTGTCAGCTGCCGCTGGTATGTGCACTGAAGTCCGTTCCGACTTTACCTCATCATTTTCCCGTGGAGCGACTGGTAGATTCGAGCTGCTAACCTTGTGGTTAGCAGCCCAATGTGTAACCCACTGTGCCACCAGGACTCCATTGGCTGTCAGAACAAGCCAAAGAAGCTTGGCTTGAAGGGGCTCTCCATGTAGCTAGAAGCTTGGGAGTTGCTGGGTAAAATGGCTGACTCATCACCCTGTGTTATCTTTTCACAGATCGTTTCTTCCTTCACTCAAAAATGGGTTTAGGTCTTAACCAGAAAAAAGAACAGGGTCCCTTCTAGTGTTTTCAGATACAATTCCTGGGAAGAAAAGTCACCTTTTCTGATAAAGGTCTCTCAGAATGAGATCCCTTGTGCCTAATGCATTAAGATTATGAAAAAGATACCAAGCGTGACTATGACTAAACTATTGACAAAGGTTTGAATCCAAACTTCCTTTGCTCTGTTTCTCTTTTCTTTTGCACTCTTACCATATAGGTGAATCGTACTTACTTAAGTCTATGGTAAAAAATGTTCGTTCTCAGAAAGGATACTTGTAACTGATGTACAACAAAGTTATGGTTTATAGTTAAACAAAAGGCTATTGCAAGAAGGGAATGACAAGATGTTTTTCAAAATACGATGTTTGTGTATGCCGCTTACTTGCACAGAAAGTCTGTGACAGAAATTAGATTAAGTGACATTACGAACATTGTGGCTGTACTTCTTCCAACAACGGTTTTTTTGTTATTTGGAACTTCTCTTCATTTTCAGCAAGGAAGGTTTTATCAGCTGCATATCGCAAGTTGTTAATGAAACTTCCTCCAATCCTGATGCCACATTCTTCTTCATATAATTCAGCTTCTTGAATTATTTGCTCAGCATACCGATTCAATTAGTATGGTGAAAGAATATAACTCTGGTGCACACCTTTCCTGATTTAAAACCATTCAGTGCCCCCATGTTCTGTTCGAATGACTGTCGGCCTATTGATCTATGTATAGGTTCCTCATGAGTACAATTAAGTGAACCAGAATACTCATTATCAGCAATGTTGTCCATACCTCGTCATAATCCACACAATCGAAAGCCTTTGTGTAGTCAATAAAGTACAGGTACACATCTTGCTAATATTCTCTGCTTTCAGCCATGATCCATCTGGTGTCAGCAATGACATCCCTTGTTCCATGTCCTCGCCTGAATACAGTTTGAACCTCTGGCAGTTCACTGTAAATGTACTATTGCAGTCATTTTTAAATTATCTATAGCAAAGTTTTGCTTGCACAAGATATTAATGACATTGTCCAATAATTTTCCAGTTCCATTGGGTCACCTTTCTTTGGAATGGACACAAATACGGATCTCTTCCATTCAGGTGGTCAGGTAGCCAGATTTCTTAGTATAAATGAATGAGTGCCTTTAGTGCTGTATCAGTTTGTTGAAGGATTTCAATTTGTATTCTATTAATTCACAGAGCCTTGTTCTTTGCCAATGATTCCAGAGCCTATAACAGTTAAGGTTCTGTGTCAACTTGACTAGGCCAGAATTTCCAGAAGTTTAGTAGTTGAGATGTGCTTATTCCCATGGTAATGAAACCTAATATGGGCATAGGTAACTCTATGATAATTGACTATGAGTAGCCATTCAAATGAAAGGATATTTCCTTGAGGGTGTGGCCTGCTCCAAATATAAAGGACACATTGGACATAGGGAAATAGGGGAAAGACTCACTCTTTCTCCTCTGCTGGAGACCTAGGACTCTACAATTGTAAGTCCATTCCTTGCTAATAAATTTCTTTCTCTCTCTATTTAAATACTTCTGTTGTTGTTAAGTGCCATCACCTCGGTTCCAACTCATAGTGACATAAGGTTTCCAAGGACAGGATGGCTGGTGAGCTTGAACAGCCGACCTTGAAGTTCAAACCAACTTCACAGCACCACGCTAGGACTATAAATATATGTTGCTGTTGTTAAGTGCTGTTGAGTCGTTTTTGACCCATGGCAACCCTGTATAGGGTTTCCAAGTCATTTGAA
>NW_006408746.1:1710992-1713774 GCF_000296735.1 Chrysochloris asiatica | reverse complement strand
TGTATATATATATATATATATTGTTGTTGTTAAGTGCCGTTGACTCAGTTCTGGCCCATAGCGACCCTGTACAGGGTTTCCGAGGGTGTAAATCTTTACGGGATTAGAAAGCCTCATCTTTCTCCCGCGAAGTGGTAGTTTTGAACTGCTGACCTTAAGGTTCACAGCCCGATTCGTAACCACTACGATATATATATATATCTTTCTCTAGAAAACCCATCCAACAACATGTGGTACCGAAAGAGTGGGGTTCTAGAGAAATAAAATCATAAGGATGAGTATATGTGTGTGTGTGTATATATATACTTTGGTAGCATAGTAGTTATGAATTGGACTGCTAACCTCAAGGTCACTGTTCAAAACTAGCAGCCATTCCATGGGAGAAAGATGAGGCTTTCTGTTCCTGTAAAGACTTACAGCCTTGGAAACGCTGCATAGGGTCACTATGAGTTGAAACTGATTCCACAGTACTTAGCAACAAATATATATATATATTTCACTGGTTTTCCTTCTCTATAAAAACCATCCAACAATTTGTGGACCAAGAGAGTGGGGTTCTAGAGAAATAAAATCATAATGATGAGTTTTTTAATTGGTTCTCAAGTCTGACTAACTTTAAAGGCACTAATATAGGGTGGGGAGTCCTAGTGTGGTGCTGTGGGTTAGACTGCAAAGTTTTTTGAATTGCAAGGTCGGTGGTTCAAGATCACCAGTTGCTCCTTGGAAACCCTATACAGAGTCGCTATGGGTCAGAATCAACTCGACAGCACTTAACAACAACAACAGTATAGGGTGGAGGTATGTCTGACCTCCAATTCATAGGATTCAGTCTTGGACTGATTTTGAGTTTGGTCCTATTTCTTTCCCTTTCATAGAGTCAGAGAGGAAATCACACGTAGTCTATAGTTGGTTACGCAGTTGGCACTGTGAGTAGGATTCATTGCAGTGGCTCCAGACCTATGAAATTATGAGGTTTTATAAGAGGAAGATGGGATCAAATGTTTCAGCTGAGGGGAGATCAGCTCATGGAATAGTCTGGAGTCAGTGTCATGCTGGATAGAAAAGAGATGATCTGTGACAAGGACCTACTGGAATCCACCCTGCCAGAGGACCAAGACCACATGCATATGAAAGAGGTTAGTCCGTAGGAGAAGAAAGGATTGAATTTGAGTCTTATAAAAGGTTTATGTGTGTAACTGCCTTATGGATATTGTTTTCTCCTGCCTACTATTGTAAAATAGACATACATGTGTGATAGAAATGAATATTGTGTGTGATGATTACAAAGAGTTTGTAAGCCTGCCTTCAGCCTATACTTAATTGAATTTGCTAAAGGAGGAATTTGAATTTGCACAGAAAAAAATTAGGATTCTTTATTTAAGCCTTTGTAGAATAAGAGGCCTCTGGTAGAATCCTGATCTCCACTGAGAACATTAGGTTAGTACATTTGCATTTGAAAAGATATACAGACCAACCCAAAACCACTAGGAAAACAGGTGATACATGATTGAAAGAAAGCAGAGAGAAAAAAGCAGATAGTCTGTCATTTTGAGTTTCAGAGGCATCAAGGCAAGGAATGTTGGCCCATCAGAGAAAACCGCTGTGGCACTGTGGGTTAATGCGCCAGATTGCAACGCCGTTTGAACTGAAAAGTTCAGTGGTTCAAACTCACCAACTGCTCCTCAGAAACCCTATACAGGGTCGCTACAGGTCGGAACTGACTCGACGGCACTTAACAGCAACAGCAACAACAACAACAACAACAGGACTGAAAGTTAAATGTTCCTGGTGAACTGTAAGCCTGCTAGTGACCACCTAGGTCTACGTGTAATTGGAATTGAGGGAAATAGAGCAATGAAGACACTGGCAGAGTCTGGGCAGGTTCTATTGGCACCAATTGATCTTGAAATAAGAGGGAAGGCTGGCTGGTCTGAAATTTAGATATTTGTGTGAACTCCTGAGTCCCTGCACACTGACTTAGTCCATGGAGGTTGGGGATGAGAGTGAAGATACCAGCTAGTTTGAAGCGCAGGAAGGTGTGTGTGAACTCCCAAACTTGCAGCTGGTACCCATATAACCTAGCTTGAATGGCTAGGACTGAGTTGATCAGAACAGGATCAGATGACAGTAAAGATATTTGATACTGTAAGCAGGTGTCATTGCTATAATTTGTTGGACTGGATTTTTGGTTATGGATGCAGTTGCTCAAAATTCCAACCTGAATGGAAGATTCTTCAGATCAAGGAACATGCTTGTCTCTACCTCCTCAGTTGATGTTGTTGTTGTTAAGTGCCATTGAGTCAGTTCCAAACCATAGCGACCCTGTATAGGATTTCCAAGGAGCAGCTGGTGAGCATGAACCACCAACCTTGCAGTTCAAATGGATTTGCAGTCTGGCACATTAACCCACAGCACCACACCAGGACCAGGACTCCCCTGAGTTGATAGGGACGGGTAATTTAAACATTGGCTATCAAAAATGTGGGGCATGTTGAATGTGAAACTAATGATGTGCCCTGTAAACTTTCACTCAATCCACAATAAAAACCTTAAATTTAAAGAAAAAAAAATGTGGGGCTACCACAAAGCAAATCTCCATACATTTAAAAACATCAAAATATTATAATTCATCTTCTTAGACCACAATACTATAAAATAAGAAATAAACAATAGGAAAATCAATGAAACAAAATCATATACATGGAAACTGAGTAGCACCCTGCTTTAAAAGCTTAAAAGTAAAATTGAAAAATTGCTAGAAGTGAATAAGAATGAAAACACA
>NW_006408746.1:1708658-1709657 GCF_000296735.1 Chrysochloris asiatica | reverse complement strand
AAAAGTCCAGATAGCTTTACCAGTGAATTTTACCAAACATTCAGAGAAGAGCTGATGCCTATTCTACTCAAACTATTTCAGAATATAGAAAAGTGGAAAGCTTCCTAATATGTTTTATGAAGCAAGCATAACCTTCATACCAAAACCAGGGAAGGACATCACTAAAAAAGAAAATTGTAGATCTGTATCCCTCATGAACGTATTTAGGCAAAAATTATCAACAAAATCCTAGCCAATAGACTGCAACATATTAAAAAATAATAATATATCATGACCAAGCAGATTCATACCAGAGATGCAAGGATGGTTCAATATTTGAAAAACAATCAATGTAGTTCACCACATAAATTTTAAAAAAGGACAAAAGTCACTATATCAATTGATGCAAAAAAGGCATTTGACAAAATCCAACACCCATTCCTGATAAAAACACTAAACAATTAAAGAAAAATTCCTCAATATAATTAAGAGTACATATACTAAGCCAATAATTAAACCAATAGCCAACATCACTCTCAATGGGGAGAAACTGAAAGCATTCTCCTTGTGAACAGGAACCAGAGAAGGATAACCTTTATCACCACTTCTATTCAATATTGTGTTGGAAGTCTTAGCCAGAGCTAATAAGGCGACAAAGGCAGTTTAAAGGTATCCACATTGGCTAAGAAGAAATAAACTCTATCTAAAGATGATATGATCCTATACATAGAAAATCCCAAAGACTCAGCAAAAAAATTACTGGAAATCATTCAGCAAAGTGGCAGCATACAAGATCAATATACAAAACTCTGTTGGATTCCCATATACAAATAAAGAAAACTCTGAAGAGAAAATAAGGAAAGCAATACCATTTATGATAGCCACCCAAAGGATGAAATATTTAGGAATAAAAATAACCAGAGAAACAAAAGACCTATATAAAGAAAACTACAAAACACTACTACAAGAAACTGAAAGAGATTTACAAAAATGGAAGTATATACCATGCTGTTGGGTGTA
>NW_006408746.1:1706179-1707843 GCF_000296735.1 Chrysochloris asiatica | reverse complement strand
TCTGTTGTAGTTGAGTCCTGGTGTGGTGCCATGAGTTAATGCATTGGACTATAAAGTCAGTTTGAACCACAAGGTCAAACTGCTGGCAAGGGTGTGGTGAGACTGGTATCCTACATTGCTGGTGGGACTGCGAATTGGTTCAGCCACTCTGGAAAATGGTATGGCGCTTCCTCAGAAAGCTGGAGATAGAAATACCTTATGATTCAACAATTTCTCTACTTGACATATATCCACAAGAAATGAGTCAGAATGCAAGTAGATCTATGCCCTCCAATGTTCATCGCAGCACTATTCACAATAGCAAAACACTGGAGACAACCTAAAGCATCCAACAACGGAAGAATGAATAAACAGTGTCTAGTACATACACACAATGAAATACTATGCTACCTTGAAGAATAATGATGAAGCTGTAAAACATGACATAACATAGATGAGCCTTGAGGACAAAAGGCTGAGTGAAATTAGTCAGGCCCTAAGAACAGATATTGCATAAGTCCATTATTGTAAAACCTTAAGAAAATATTTCCATATTAAGAGAATAATTATTTGAGGCTTACCAGGGGTTGGAGGAAAGGAACAGTAACTCACAGGTCAGGGGATAGACATATAATAACTTGGGGGACAAGGAGGGCAATAAATAGGAGGGGAGGGCAATGCACCAGAAGTGGGTAGGGAATAGAGGAGCCGGGATGATAAAGACTCTGGGAGGTATACGTGGCCTAAATGGAATAGAGGTAGACTGTGGCATATGCACAGCTTTGGAATAATAAGACTTTATGACATAGTGATGGAGACAAAGGCTGAAGGAGTAAAAGAGAGGAAAAGTTAACGTGCTTTACTGTTAAGCAGATATTGGGTTCCCCTGCCTACTAGTGTATTATAGACTTCTAAGTGGGATAGAAAGGATAATTGGCAAAAAATAATTACAGAAAGCTTGTAAGCCCACCTTCAGCCTATAATGATCGGGTTACCTAAAGGGGGTCTAGACTGTACCTCAGAAAAACAGGCTTATTGTTAAGCATTGGTGGAATATGGGCCCTTAGGTGGAATTCTGAGCCCCACCCAGAACCTTCAGGCATAGGGCATTCCCAATTGAAAAGACAAGCAGACTAACCTGAAAGGGCCAGAGGAACAGAAGATACTTATTAAAAGAAAGACCAGTGGAGGGGTTGGGGAGAGAAAATGAAAAAGCAAACTCTTTGTGTTTGGCTGTGACATTATCAAGCAAATGTTTCCCCTGGAGCCATCAAGGCAAAGAAAACTCAACCCATCAGGATAAACTCCTTTCTGAGACAAACTCAAAAGGAACAGACAGTCTTATTTGCTTACTGGCAACTGTCCTTATCAACTTATGAGTGGAAGTGGGGGAAATGCAGCAAAGAAGACATAGTCTGAGATTTGCCATATTCTATAGACACCTGATGCCCTTAGAATGAGAAAAAGAAAAGGATGGACTGACAGGTTTGAAGTTCAGGGTGATGTATGAACTCCCAAACCCAAAGACACTGACCTTGCCCTGAGGGCGAAAGTTAAGAATGAAGCAGCCACCAGATCTGAAGATAGGGGGCAAGTGTGCAAGAACTCCCATACTTGCAGACAGTATCTACTGGACCTAACGTGGATGGCTTGGTGATCAGAATTTGACCAGATGAAGACAAAAA
>NW_006408746.1:1702442-1704144 GCF_000296735.1 Chrysochloris asiatica | reverse complement strand
TCTTTAGTGTTTAATGTATGAAATCTGTTCTTCAGATGATCTCTATATTCAGGTGGTATATATTCAAGGTCGTATTTTGGGTCTCATGGACTTGTTCTTATTTTCTTCAGCCTCAGTTTGAATTTTTATATGAGCAATTGATGGACTGTTCCACATCTGCCCTTGGCCTTGTTTTAAATGATGATATGGACATTTTCCAGCATCTCTTTCCACAAGAGTAGTCAATTTGATTTCTGTGTATTCCATCTGGTGAGGTCCATATGTATAATTGTCTCTTATGTTGTCTAAAGGTATTTGAAATGAACAAATCATTGATGCAGAATTCTATCATGTGATCTCCAGCATCATTTCTATCATCAAGGCCATATTTTCCAATTACTGATCCTTCCACTTTGTTCCCAACCTTTGCATTCCAATTTTGGGGGTCTATAAAGGTACAAAGTGGCTGGTTTACAAGCTTTAATGGGGGTGCTTTGTGTCGGAATGCAGGGAGTAATACAGAAACCCAATTTAATACTTTTCCTCATGTACAGATCTGTCTGGTAATGAGGGGAATAAGACTTTATGATATGTGAGTAACTCTTTTCAGCTCTAATGGCGATTGTCAGAACTAGAAATGTAGAATGTGTTGTTGTGAAGTGCCATCGAGTTGGTTCTGACCCATAGCGACCCTGTATAAGGTTTCTGAGGAGCAGCTGATGAACTTGAACTGCCGACCTTGCAGTTCAAACGGCTTTACAGTCTGGTGCATTAACCCACAACACCACACCAGGACTCCAGTAAATGTAGAATAGGTACAACTAAAAGAGGGAGCAGTTAATCTGTCATTTCAGGAACAGGGGACCCTAGGACCAGCAAGAGGGAAGAATATGAAAGGAGCAAGGGATCCTGACCAGAAAAGCAGCGACAGCAGAATCAGTGGCAGAGGTGATGGCATAGAGAGACAGAACAACAGTGGACTTTAGACCCATGGACTGAGAAAAGCAGCATGCCTGCTGACAGGAGGCTGGTTTGCAAAATGTGCCCTTTGGACATGTAAATGAATATATATTTACAATGTGGTATGTGTATACCAAAAAAAAGAAAAGTCTCTTGAGGTAAATTCTGTTGGCTAAGGGTGCATGGAGGGTATTGCAATCATAACAATGATTTGCTGAACATAAAAATGGTGATTTGTCCTGTAAGCCTTCACTTACACAATACTCAATAAAAGTTTAAAAAGAAAATAGAAGGAGGGGGATGGGGTGGATGAACAAAGGAAGATAGGGGAACATTTAAGTTGGTTTGCATGGGCTAAATGGGACAGATATACTCAACCTTGAAACAACAGGGCTCTGTGATACAGAGATCGAGGAATAGTCTGAATGGGTAAAAGAGGAGAAATAATGTTAAGGTGCTTGACAGTCTTGTTGATATTGATTTCCCTTGCCTATTACTGTAAAATAGACATTTAAGTGGGATAGAAAAGAATATCAGGAGATATGATTACAGAAAGCTTGTAAACCCATCTTCAGCCTATAACTGATTGTAATACATAAAAGGGGTGCTAGAACTTGCCCAGTGAATTCGGCTTCTTTTTGAGCCTTTGTAGAGTATGGAGCCTTATGTGGAATCCTGAGTTCCTTCCAGAACCCTCAGAAGTGAGACATTACCACTTGAAAGGACATGTAGACCAACCTGGAGTGGCTAGAGGAACAGAAGA
>NW_006408746.1:1690953-1691971 GCF_000296735.1 Chrysochloris asiatica | reverse complement strand
GCTTGGCTATCTTTTTAATGTTGATTTCCCTTGCCTATCATTGTAAAATAGACACTTGAGGGAGGGAGAAAGGAATAGCCAGAATCATCACTACAGAAAGCTTGTAAGTCCATTTTCAGCCTATAACTGATTGGAATACCTTAAAGGGGACTAGAAGTTGTCCAGTGAAAGAGGCTTCCTGTGGAGCCTTTACATTGCACAAGATCATAAGTGGAACCCAAACCCTATCCAGAACCAACTGAGGTAGGAAATTTCCACTGGAAAGGAGGAGTAGACCAGTCTGGAGCAGCTAGAAAAACAGAGGATACTCCGTGAAAGAAAGACCAGCAGGAAAAATCCAAACAACAATGGCAGTCTGATTGATTACTACAAGAACAAGTAAATTGCTCGCCCAGGAGCCATCAAGGCAAATGGTAGGGACCCCTCAGTGCAAACTCCCTTCCAATTGGTCACCAATAAGGGGAAGAGGGGGAAAAAACAGCATTGAAGTTGTGAGCTAAGCCCAACCACATTCAAGAGACCCCTGTGAACCCTGGTGGAGACCTGAATGGCCAGCAATATGGCAAGACCCAGAGACTTCTGGGCCCAGAGGCAGTGACATGGCCACAGAAGACTAGAGTGGAGAGTAAAGCATCCAGCTGATATGAAGTGAGGGGAGAAGCGCAAGAACACCCATACTTTCAGATAGTACCCACTTGACCTGGCTTTGATGGCTGGATGATCAGAACTTGATTAGAAAAAGAAAGAAGTTGTGGGGGTGGGGGTTGGGGGGAGACTAACCACCTACAATTTGATGAACTTTACCTATACTTATGGATGTAGCAGCTCAAAAAGGGGAACAAATTTTTACAGTGAGGATCACTCCTACCCCTTTGGTACCAGGGTTGACAGCGATGGGCAACTTAGATGTTGGCTACTCAAAAGGGGAACTGAAGAAAAAATTCAAGCCTCGACTTTCATTATTGAAAGATTCTCTGGGCAAATTATTGAATGATGCAGAATGCATCAAGAAAAGATG
>NW_006408746.1:1672858-1689093 GCF_000296735.1 Chrysochloris asiatica | reverse complement strand
GAAGGTAGAATCACCACTGAATGATTTCCAATTGGTTGGGACCAGGCTGGCGAAAGTAAATGGGGTTAAGACGCTTATGGTACAATGGTGAATAATTGCCATCAGGACTGACTGTGAGGGTAGGAAATATAGAGGTAGGTGTTTTTTGACAAAAGGAGGAGATTGATTTTGCAGCCCAGGAGCGGAGTCACTGGGACCATCAAATGAGAAGAACCGAGAGTGGGACCATAATAACAGAGGATAAAATATATAATAAATAAAATTCTACTGATACTAAATATAACACTACAATGTCCATATGAATTCAAATCTTAATTTTTTACACATATAAGGAAAACTTAGACTATTTTCCCTCAGTGAAAATCTGTGATTTCTTTTCTCACCATATCCCAATATGCCCATTACAAGCTCAACATTTGATAAAAGAAATGTTTGTGAAGAAATCTATTAGTGGGAATAGTAAATTTGTAAGTTTATTTACAATCTTCCCCAAACTGACTTCCTCAACTCTCTGAGAAATGTGTACAAATGCAGCATGGACCCTGTGTACTTTGACTTATAAGATGGTTACACCGAATCTAAATATATGCTCATTTTAAACAACTAAATTATTTTTGCATTAGGCAAAAGTATGAAGGTCTGGCTATGTAGAAAACAATGCCACCAAATCACCACTGGAGGGAGTGCAGAGCCAGGGAAACAGCTCGGTATTTTTACGGCTTTGTAAATTGAAAACTTGCTGACAACTTTTCCAACTCTGCTCTTTCCATGAATTCTTTAGGTTAGAAACCAACTGTCATCCAACTCACAGTGACCCTATAGGACTGAGTAGAATTGCTAGATAGGGTTGGTGAGACTAAATCTTGTTAAGAACAGGCAACCTCATCTTTCACCCGTGGAGCAGCTAGTGGGTTTGAATTGTTGACCTTTAGGTTAACAACTCAATGCTTAAACCACAAAGGTAGAGTCAGTTTCTGAACACCACCCTGTAACATTGAGGCAAAGACAAATGAGAGCAGTTTATTTTTCCTACTGCTACCCCAAGCTGATTTCTCTAAAGAACATTTCCTAATAAGGATGTGCACACAGTGGGTTCCTATGTCAATGCTGAAGGTCCCCTTCAGTGCCTTCTTGGCTCTCTGATGGATCACGAGAACTCAAATGTCTGGTTTGTAAGAATACTTATTATGCTTAATGATCCAAATGCTTCTTGAAATAATTAATCATGACAAAGAAGCAATTGGTGATGTAGACATAAGTGAGTAACTTTCAAAGACCTACTCAGTAAGGAAGAAAAGGTAAGATTTGGAGCCTGGGAAAATACCACTTACTTGGAATGGCACAAATAGAAATCTCTAATTAGGATCTACAATCACTTCTGAGTCTTTTTTGCCTAGAGAAGTTCTCAAATTATGAGCTCTTTAAATGGTTGTTGTTAAGTGTCATTGTATTGGTTCCAAATCATAGTGATCCTGTACAGGGTTTCTGAGGAGTGACTGGTGGGTTTGAACCTCTGACCTTGTGGTTATCAGTTCAGTGCTTATCCTACAACACCAAAGTAGAACTCCATAAATGATGGCATATTATATATAATTACCATGCAACTTCAGTTTTTCTATCCTTCAGTGTAGCTCAGCCTGGAAAAAGGAATGATGAATATAGAACTGAGTAAGATAGTTTTCCCTAAACAGAGTTAGTCAGACCCTGTTGGCAGAATGTCAAGCACAAAAAATATAGGGAGGAGTAAATTTAATAGGAGAGAAGTTATGACTGTGACAATAGAAATATGATTCTTTGAATCCTGGCTGATGCTTACTAATACACATAGATACAACAGAACAGGTTTTAAAACTACAATGGGAAAAAAAAAAGAAAACAAATCACTAAACAGCTGTCACAAGAGTTCATTATTTTACTAGCTATCTGTGCTAATTCTTCTCCAAAGAGCTCAAAGCACTGTGCTGATTGGAAATGTAAACTTTTAAACATTGCCAGAGGCAAAGTAGTAGTCTACTGATGGTAGTAGAGAAAAGATGGAGGAAGATTAAAAACAATAACTAAGATGACTTATAGGGCCATAATGAGTCAGAATCAACTCGGTAGCAATGGGTGCTTTTGGAAGATGACTGAAAGTCAATAAAGGTAAAAAAAAAAAAGAGAGAGAGAGAGTAATGCGTGAACTTTTGGGTCATGGGAACATTCAGCAGGCGATGGGTTGAGGATACAAGAATACAGCCAAGGCTCTGACTATGTTGATCTTGAAAGCTTGGGATGCTTATTGCAATTTGATAGACTCATCACATCTTCAATCTTGGAATCTTCCAGATTTCTGTTCCAAAAGGTCTCATGATGCAATTGCCCAAACTCCTTTCCCTAAGACTCTCACTGATCCGTCTCAGACAATGCTCATTTATTAAGGTGAAATATATGCCTCCGTGTTGAACAATGAGTAAGGAGACTGTCCAAGAATTGATGCATTTGAGCTAAGCTTTGAAGAATATTGAAGGCACCATGGACTGTCAGAAGAACAAACAAATCTGTCTTTGAAGTCTGCTCCTTAGAATCTAGAATAGTGAGACTTTAGCTCTCATACTTTGGACATGTTATCAGAAGAGACTAGTTCACGGAGGACTCATGCTTGGTAAAGTGGAGGGTCAGCAAAAAAGAGGAAGACCTCCAACAAGATGTATTGGCACAGTGTCAGCAAAATGGGCTCAGGCACCACAGCAATTGTGAGGATGGTGCAAGACTGGGCAGTGTTTCGTTCTGTTGTGCACAGGGTTGCTGTGAGTCAGAACCAAGCTGATGGCACCTAACAAAGTAGTAGTCTAGTGATGGTGGTAGATTTAAGCTCTACAAGCTTGCATTGTTGCCATTATGCTAATGTTTCTTCCCAACTTTAGACCAGCTTAAGTCAATATGATTTTATACTTGGGCACCAAAAGCTCAAGGAAGTTCTAGAAAGCAGGCTAGTTTGTATCCAAACTGAGCATTCACTAGGGCAAGGCCTATTTCAGAAGTCTCAGCAAAAATTTGTAGAGTCCTAGTGGCTCATCATGCATCTCTGAACCAATCACTACAGTCAGGGGAATATGAATTGGACAGGCCTGAGTTACATGCTACTCTTGGAAGTAGCGGTGGAAATGGTTTTCCTGGAATCACATATATTGAGAGTAGAAGAAATGTAAATTCCCAGTGAACACTGGAGGCTCTGATAAGTAAAGTAAATCAATGCTGGATAGTCCATTTCAATCACTTTTAAAATGTTCTGTCACCAAGGACTCTCTGATTTTTTAATATAATACAATTGGAGTCTGTGGTGGTTATGGTCCTGACTGTCAGCAACTATACACTGGTCATTACTATGTAACGACGATCATGGGTTCTGGTTCATCAGAACTGTTTCAGTCACTACCCATATCTTTCTCTAATTTCTACTAACATCAAGTCATGAAAATAAAGTCACGGGGGGACAAGTCAAGCCAATGACAACATCTGACAGTAGTACACAGATACAAGAAAAAAATTGTCATGGTAACAAGAAACTTCAAGAATGGTAAAAGTGGTGGAAGATTTTTACTACCACTGTTTTTCATTCATTTTAGAACAGGGCTCATTAGCAATACAAAATTCATATAAAATAAATCATCTGTTTTAAGTAACATCTCCATTTTCCCTTTTGAGAATTGTATGAAAAAGAAATAAGAAGAGTAGCTACCTGTCATTCACGTCTTGCTCCCTTACTAACCACATGTAATCAAATCAGTTATTATATGGTTCATTAGGATGGAGTCATTGTCCTTCCACAGTGAGTCAGTTTCACCACATCCATAAAGCAAGAAACATATATAATGAGAATATAACAATTCTTGCCTAGAAAGACATAGCTTTGTCTTACAATGATTCAGTTCTGCCTCCACAGTCCATAGTTTGTCACTGGAAATTCCCACAATCAGCCTTGTGGATGATCCTGAGGATATTGACTTCTGGAAACTAGTTCTCCTCTTCAGCAGAACTACAGCAAGAGCTGGAGTCCTACTGGACTCAACTGTGAACAGGAAAGGGGTGTGCAGTGGTTACAAGCACAGACTCTGAAGTTAGATGTCCTGTGCATTAACCCCAGCTCTACAACTTACTAGTCGTGAATCCCTTAACAAACCCTTTCTTTTTGATCCTGGGTTTCCTCATCTGTAAAATGGGGGTAATAGTTCTTACCTTCTAGAGTTGTTATGAAGATAGACAAGATATTCCATTTAAAGAGTTTACAAAACTTACTGACCTGATGACACTGTGCAGTCTTTCAAAATGCTTTAAATAAATGATCACTTGCTGATGGCACAGTAGTTAAAGGCACTAGGCTGCTAACCAAAAAGTTCGTGATTCAAACATACCACCTACACTGTGGGAGAGAGGTATCACAGTATGCTTCCATAAAGATTTAATTTAAAGCCTTGGATTCCTTATGGAACGATTTTACTCTCTCCTATAAGGTCATTAAGAGTCAGAACTGACTTAATGAGAAAGGGTTCGGTTTTTGGTTTTGCTTAAAAATAATAAACCCTAATTTGAGTCAATACATTCTTATAATACTTCAGTTCAAACTTTAGTTCTGAGGTCTGGCTGTGGTCTGTCTTCATTGACCACATTGAACACCCACTAGACTAGCTTCCAGGGACTAGAGGTTTCTTAGTTCCTTTTACCTTCTCTAAAAGAACAAGAACATCCTACAGGAAATACAAAGCCAATCTAGCAATCATTTTGTATTGATCAGGGCTCTTCCATTACAAGGAAATATTAACTTTACTCAAACTGGCTTAAGAAAAAAAAAACAAAAAACAAATGTATAGGCTTTTGGAACTGAAGAAGCATGTGGGGTAGGGTGACTACAGATAAGGCTAAAACTACAGTCACAGATGACAGCATCAAGATCTACTTTCTCTCCATCTCCTGGCTCTGCCCTCCAAACTGGCTTCTTTCTCAGGCTGGCCCACTCCTCACACAAGTACATTAGAGACCAGAAGTTCCATACTCAGATGGTCATCATTTCAAATTCCATTGGACTTGATAAGCAAAGAAAGACTTTGCTTATCACAAGGAGAAGTTCCATAATGATCTACAGTTGAGCCTGATCATTAAGCCTGTATTAAACCCTGAATCAATCACTGTGAACAAGGGGATGAAATGTTCTTATTGGCCAGAGCTACCTCAAATTCCTAACCATTGCTAGAGGTGGTATCAGCACATGCATTGAGAGCTACAGACAGGAAGTACTCTTAAAGTCAACATGTTGTTAATAATTCCTATATTTTTATTTTTTGTACATTAAAAAATAAAAGGGAGTTTTCTTAATAAAAGAAACAACCTATGATGGTTTTGGGGGGAGGAGGAAATGATTCATGTGCTAGAGGATAGACACACATTGACATGGGTGACAGGGCAGGCAATTATAAAACCGGAGGCAGGCTGGCAGAGGAAAGATGGGGCTGGTGGGAGACACACGGAGCAATTCAGTGGTTAAAGTGAATAGAGGTAAAGCTGCTAACTGCTGGTGCATGGAAGGGATTACAACAATGCAATGAAGCAAAGCATACGATTTGTTAAATGCAAAACGGATGATCTGCTCTGTAAACCTTCACTCAATTCACAATAAAAAGTTTAAAAAAAAAAAAAAAAAGAGGAAAAGGGTTCATGAAGGTTGTATTCCTTCACGTAAAAAAAAAAGATGTTTTTACCAGTTGAATGAGAAATGAATGCAGGACAGCAAAAGCAAATGAAAACAATAGGTCCTAATTTCCTACAAATATCAGGCCCAACCATGTATATACCCACTCCTTATTTAAGGGCATGATTAGTTCCTAAAGACTAGTCATTATGCAAAAATTGGCATTATGTAAAAATGGAGGATAACTAAATTATTACATAACAACCAAATCACATCATCACCATATAACTGTCAATTATATAATTATTCAACCATAAATTTCATCATTAAATAACTTGCAAATTACATCATTATATAACTGCCAAATTACATCAATACATAACTTCCAAACCACGGAGAATTATGGCCCAGTCAATTTGGCAAATAACCTTAATCATCACAGCAGTGTTACTCTTGCCATACTCCTCAACATTTGTTTTTGACAGACATACACTGCTAGTACATAATATAGTCTGGTAGCAGATTTTGCGCTACTGCTGTAAATGTGAAATACCAGATAATGATATAGTTAATAAGAAAGGACTAGGTTTACTTATAACTAAGTATGTTGTCACATACACTTAGAGTGACAATAAAACATTGTTGTTGTTGTTGTCAGGTGCCATCGAATCGGAACCGACCCATAGCGACCCCATGCACAGCAGAACGAAACAATGTCCGATCCTGGGCCAACCTCACTACTGCCGCCACACTTGGCGCCATCAATGATGTCACCTGGCTGATCCATCTCGTTGGGGGTCTTCCTCTTTTTCTCTGACCCTCCACCTTACCCAGCATGACATCCTTCTCCAGCGAAATCCAGAAAATCCCTGAAATCCAGATAACCACTAACAAAATATAAGACAGAAGCCCTTCATTCTAGCAAATTATGGATTTAATCAGGTAATATAGATCATGTCTCATTTAACAACTAAGGTATGCCAGGGTCAATAGCTGTAAAGAGTGAACAATGAAGCAAATGGCAGTAATTCATTTCCTCCCACACTCATATTGTCATGCCTTGAAAATTCCAGGATTTAATACAGGATCCATATAAAATTTAAGGGGGCAGATGTTTTTAGCTTACCCTAAAGAGCTAACAGAAGAGAGGAATTAATAAAGATCAGAGCAAAAACAAAAATGGCAAATAAAATAGAAGTTAGAAAAACAATGGAAAAAACAACAAACTTAAAGTTGGCTTTTTGAAAGGACAAATAAAATGGACAAATCACTGACTAGGTTGACAAGGGGAAAATGAGAGGACACCAATAACCAAAATAAGAAATTAAATGGGTGGCATTATAACAGAACCAATAGAAATAATGAGGATCATGTCAGAAAATTTAGAAAAATTGCACTCCAATATATTTGAAAACCTAGAATAAATGGATAAATTTCTAAAAACACGTTATCTACATAATTTAGCACAAATAGAGTTAGAAAACCTAAATAGACCCATAACAAAAGAAGAAATTGCAGATGTCATTTTAAAAACAAAATCTCCTAACTACACCACTAACAAAAGCATTGACCCAGATGACTTCACTGGAGAATCCTACTAAACTTCAGAGAAGAGTTGACATCAGTTCTACTCAAACTCTTTCAATACTTAGAAAAGGAAGGTATAATCTTAATTCTTCTTATGAAGCCAACACAACCCTAATACCAAAGCCAAGCAAAGATATCTCACACATACAAACATTATAGACCAATATTCCTCATGAATATAGATGCAAAAATTTTCAATAAAACTCTAGCCAACAGAATACAACAGCATAGCAAATAATAATAACACCTCATAATCAGGTCGGATTCATCTTAGGCATGTAAGGGTGATTCAACATTAGAAAAATCAATCTGTAATTTACCTCATAAATGAGACAACAGAAAAGAATCTCATGTAATCTCAAAAAGTCCAACACCATTTTCTAATAAAAATTCTCAGCATAATAGGAATGTAAGGGAAATTCCTCAACATAATATAAGGCATAATGCAAAAACAATGGCTAACATTATTCTCAGTGGCAAGAGATTAAAAGCATTTCCCTTAAGAATTGGGATGAGACAAATATATCCATTATCACCACTTTTATTCAGTGTTATGCTGAAAGTCCTAGCTAGAGCAATATGGGAAAAAGGGGGGAGGGGTAGTAAAGAGTATTCAAATTGGTACCTAAGAAGTAAAGCCATCCCTATTTGCAGATGATCTGATTCTACTCGGAAAATCTCAGAGATGTCACAGGAAAGTTACTGGAACTAATAGAAGGGTGCCACAAAGTGACAGGGTAGAGGATCAACATATAAAAATCAATTGGAGTCCTCTACACTAACAAGAACTCCAAGAAGGAAAAAATTTTAAATGTTACTTACAATAGCTGCCCCCCACCCCCACCCCAAAGAATAAAATGCCTAGGGGTAAATCTTACCAAGGATATAGACATAAAAGACTTATAAAAGAAAAACTACAAAACACTTCTGCAAGAAACCAAAAGAGACTTACATAACTTAAAAAACACTGTAGGCTCATGGATTGGAAGACATACCATTGTGAAAATTACAATAATACCCAAAGCAATATATAGATTTAATGCAATCCTAATCCAAATCCTAACAGCATTCTTAAACAAAATGGAAAAATCTAATCTCCAAATCAGGAAAGAAGGCCCAAATAACTAAAATAATACTGAAGTCTTGAGTAACGTAAGAGGTTTCACATTTCCAATCTCAGAACTTAACTACACAGTCACAGTACAGTAATCAAAGCAGCCTGGTACTAATACTAATACAATGACAAATACATAAACCAATGGAATACAATTGAGAATCAGAAGTAAATCCATCAGACAACAGAGCTTCATTCAAGAAAGGGCCGAATTCTGTTCAATGGGAAAAAGACAGTCTCTTTAACAAATGTCCTGATAAAACTGTATACCCATTTGCTGAAAATTGGAACAGGATATATACCTCACACCATATACAAAGACTAATTCAAATATATCAAAGACCTAAATGTCAAATCTAAAATTACAAAGTTCCTGGATGATAACATAGGAACAAAGCAAGGGGTCCTAATTTATGGCATAAATATGTTATCAAACATAAATAAGGAGCTCTGGTAGCATAGTGGTTATGAATCGGACTGCGAACCGCAAGGTCAGCAGTTCAAAACTACCAGTTGTTCCGTGGGAGAAAGATGAGGCTTTCTGTTCCCGTAAAGATTTACAGCCTCGGAAACCCTGTACAGGGTTGCTATGAGTCAGAACCGACTCCATGGCACATAACAACAAGAAACATAAATAAAAATATACAAACAACAGAACATTAACTAGATAACTGGGACATTCTGAAAATTAAATACTCTTCGTTTTGCTCATCAAAAGACTTAACCAAAAGAGTAAAAAAGAGAACCTACAGATTGAGAAAATATTTTTTTAGTAATGAAATATCTGACAAGGGTCTAACCTTCAAAATATATAGAAAATGTCAACAACTCAAGAACAGAAAAAGCAATATAATAAAAAATGGACTAAGAACATAAACAGGCACTTCACCAAAGAAGACATTATTCAACAAATAGGTGAAGAGATGAGATGCTCATGATCATTAGTCATTAAACCAAAACCACCTCAGAGTGACTCTAGGTTGGGTTTCCAAGACTGCAAATCTTTATAGGAGCAGACAGCCTATTCTTTCTTCCTCAGAGCTGTTTGTGGATTTGAACAACTGACCTTGAGGTTAGCTATCCATTGCTTATCCCACAGTGCTACCAAGATTCCATGCTGTTGTTAGGTGACATAGAGTTAGTTCTGACTCATAACGACCCCATGCATAGTCCAACGTCATCCTCACAATTGTTATTATTTGTGAGTTCATTGTTGTAGCCATTGTGTCGTTTGTTGAATGTAAAAACAGTATGATGCTTTCTCAAAAAGCTCTATGGCAGCCATTTTGAACACGTGTGAACAGATTAAGAAACAAGAAAACATTTGCAGAAGTGTGCCTGTGACTCAAAGAAACAAATATGTGATTTTAGTTCTCTCTCTCTCTTTTCCTCTCTGGTTCCTTGCACACCCCCTGGAGACCAGAGGTGAGACCTCTACAGTGTACACCCCCAGGGAAAGTCCTGCTTTCCAGGTGAGCAGGATTGCACAGATCCATGGTGTGTGCACAGCTGAATGGAGAGGAGACAGCAGCAATAGCCCTGCTCCAAATCTACAAAGTCAGGCCTGGTTAACCCTGGGCTGGCTCTCACTAGGAGAAACAGCTGAATGGATGTGTGGGGTAGAGATAAGGAGAAAGAAAAAGAAAAGGTAAATGATGGGTTACAGATCAGAAAGACAAAGTGTGACCATTTTGAAATTTCTAAGGTGATTGTGAAGGTAAGAGTTCAGTAGGTGAGGCAGAAGCAGTCCCCTTATTTTTCTTCTGTTGTTTTCTGGGGGTTTTTGTTTGGTTGTTTGGTTGTTTGGTTGGTTGGTTTTCCTTCTCTCTTATCAGAGTGTTTTCTCTTCTTGCCTTATCAGACAGGAGACAGCAACTGCGGCCACACAGTCCAGCCACAGCCTTACTCTCTTCAGCCCCACTAATTGGACTGCTATACACAGGGTCAACTGCTATACACTGGATCAATGACAAGAACCAATGTCAGCTAAATTCACCCTGAACTGAACTACATGAAAAGCAGAGAACAATTTACAAGCTCCTCTATTGACCACACCCACCCAAAGGCAGTGGGTGAGTGCCTAAACATACACCAGCATACATTCAGCAACATAATACAAATACACCACCACAATGCCTTGAAATCAACAGACAATCTCTATTTACATGTAAAAACAAAACAGAGCAGCTCAAATAAACAACCAAGACGAAGTGCTAGAAAATGTTTTTGAGGAAAAAGAGGTACTGGGACAGACTGAGAAAGAGTTCCAGAGAATGATATTTAAGAGACTCCAAACTATTGACAGGAGCCTTGGTGGGGCGCTGTAAGCTAATGCATCAGACTGCAAAGTCTTTTGATTTGCAAAGTCAGTGGTTCAAGCTCACCAGCTGCTTCTTGGAAACCCTATACAGGGTCTCTGTGGGTCAGAATTGACTCTACTTAAAAACAACAACAACAAAACTATTGACAGAAAGATCATGGAAAATAAGGAAGAATTCAGAAAAATGCTACAGCAAAAATCAAATAAAAGATTGGAGACAATAGAAAACCTGCAAACAGAAATCCAGAAATTTAATTCTAAGGTATTAGAAATGGAGAATACACTGAAAGGGCAAAGGAGTAAATTTGAATCAATGGAATCCAGATTTAGTGAGCTTGAAGAAAATGTCTCAGTACTAATAAGCTAGAAGAATAATCAGAAGAAAGAATAAAAAAATCCTAAGAAAGCCTAAAATTCATGTGAGACAACATGACAAGGAATAACCTATGGGTCATCAAAATTCCAGAATAGGAAGAGACAAAGGAAACCATAGAAATGCCATACCTTGAATTTACTTGATATACCTATCCAACGTCTTCTTAATTCCCACCAACCATATAAATAAGGTCTCTAAGGCTGGGATTGGTTATATTTGCCATCCAGCTAGGTTTAAAAGGAGCCATCTCAGAAGCAGGAATGGACAATCCCAGGACCATCAAGAAGGAAGGGCATGAGTGGAGCATGAGATCCCTACCTAGAAAAATGGCAATGGCAGAGAGATAGCAGAGGTAATGGCAGAGAGACAACAGAGGCAATGGTATAGACAACAGAAGAGGCGGTGGCATGGAGAGACAGAGCAGATGTAGGGTCTAGCCCCATGGACTAAAACAAAGGCCAAGGAACCACATGGCTGAGAGGCTGAAGACAAGAGTGAGACCTGCCTGAAGTATGGCAGACAAGAGGTGTTTCTGATTGGAGAACTGCATCCTGAGTTAGTTTTGATCCTGAATTGTACCCTGTTCACTTCCTTAATAAAACCCACAATTGTGAGTATTGTTATGTGTTCTGTGTAGACAGTGCAATGGATTATCAAACCCAGATGTGAAGCAGAGAGTGCTGTGGGATGGATGGTTGGTGACAGAATAAGGTAAAGAAAGTTGTAGGATGGAGGCATGTGTAACCTCAGTTTCATAGGATTTGGTCTTGGTTGATCTTGAGTTTGATTTTCTTTAACTCTTGTGAAGCCAGATTCTTACATGATTCTTGCAGAAAAGATAGTTGAAGAGCTGCTGGAAGAAAATTTCCATAACATCATGAAAAATGAGAAGGTGAGCATTTAAGAAGTTGAATGAACCCCAGCAGGATAGACCCCAAAAGAAAACCACCAATATATATCCTAATCACACTCCAAATCAAAGACAAGGAAAGAATTCTGAAATTAATGAAAAATGAAATGTTACCTACAAAGGAAAGCCAATAATAACTTCTGATTTCTCAACAGAAACCATGCAGGTAAGAAGGCAATGGAGAGACATAGACAAAATTCTGAAAGAAAAAAACTGCTAAACAATAGTCATATACCAAGCAAAGCAGTCCCTCAAACGTGAAATTAGAACATTTCCAGATGGAAAAAAACAACAACAAAAAAACAAGTTAATGCTACAAAAAAATATTAAAGATTTATTTGGACTAAGAACTACCAACAGCAGACAACATAGCAACACCACCTAGCATTCTAGAAATGAAAGTCTAGATATGGAAATGTCCACAATAGAACAAAACTACAGGACAGAAAATCGGAAATAAAAAATGTTAATCTATGACCAGGACAACTACTAAGCAAAGGAAGGGAAAAGTGTAGTTACAGAATCCAGGTGGCAAGGAGGTCAGGTAGATTTCAAGATAAAACAGACTTTTAAAATGGGGAAGAAATTAATAAAGTATAGTGTTGTTTTTGTTAAGTGCCGTCAAGTCAATTCCAACCCGTAGCAACACTGTTTAAGGTTTCCAAGGAGCAACTGGTGAGTTTGAACCACCGACCTTGCAGTTCAAATGACTTTGCAGTCTGATGCATTAACCCACAGCACCACACCAGGACTCCAAAGTACAGGGTAATCTCAAAGAAACTTAATATACCTTCGCATCAAATCAAGAAAAGGAAAATCCATGAAGATTTTGTAAACATTAAAACTAGGAAGAAATTGACAAGAAAAAGCACAAAAAAAATGAACTCAGCACAGGAAAGCATGAGGAACTAAGAAGTCAGCAGCAGCATACACACAAAAAAAACACATAACAAAATGATAGCAATCAATTCCTACCTATCAACAATTATACTGAATGTCAATGGATTAAATGCACCTGTCAAGAAAGAGAGTAACAGAATGGATAAGAATAAAGGATCCTTCGGTATGCTGTCTAAAGAGACACACCTTATATGCAAAGACAAACATAGATTAAAAATTATAGGATGGTAAAAAAATATATCAAGCTAATGGCAATAAAAATGAACAGGAGAGGCAATATTTATCTCTGATAAAATTAACTTTTTGGCAAAAACAGTATAAGAAACAAGGAAGGACATTATTTCATAATTAAAGGGCTGACTGAACAAGAAGACATAACCATAATAGATATCTATGTTTCCAATGAAAGAGTCTCAAAATACATAAATCAAACTCAAATTGAATTGAGGAAAGAGACAACTCTACAATAATAGTAGGAGGTTTAAATACACAACCTTTGGAAAAGGACAGAACAACCAGAAAGAAATTCAACAAAGACCCAGAAGAACTAAACAACACAATTAACTCGACATCATAGATTTGTACAGTGCACTCAACCCAACAACAGTACAATATACATTCTTTTCCAGTGCACATTGGAACATTTTCCAGAAAGACCATGTGTTAGGGCACAAAGCAAGTCTCAATAAATTTTAAAACATCAAAATACTACAAAAAGATACATATATCAATGGAACAGAACTGAGAAGCCAGGAGTAAATCCATCCACATACAGTCAACTGACCTTTGAAAAGGGCCAAAACACATTAAATAGGAAAAAGATAGTCTCTTCAATAAATGGTGCTAGCACGGAAACTGTTTTGCAGAAGAATGAACAAGACCCATACCTTGCACCATATACAAAAACAAACTCAACATGGATTAAAGACCTAAATGTAAAACCTAGAACTATAAAAATCATTAGTGAAAACATAGGGACAAACTTAGGGGCTCTCGTACATAACATACATACAATACCAAACATCACAAAAATGCACAAGCAATAGAAGAAAAACTAGATGACTAGGACCTCCTAAAAATTAGATATTTATGTGAATCAAAAGATTGCACCAGGAAGAACAAACAAGATGACGGATTGGGTAGAAGTGCAGTGAGGATCTCTGTCTGCAACAACACAGAATACCAGATCAAGCAGGCTCAGGGGATGGTCCCAGAACTCTGAACCACATATAATGGAATGTTTAGACAGTTGGAAGGCATATAGCCAGTGGAATTTGTAGCAGAAGCAAGAAATCCAGTGCTTTCTAATCCAAGGCGCTCAGCTGATCCCTGAGTGGTCACATTGGGCAAGACTGAGCGGGGGAAGGATCAGTGCAGCCACGGATGCTTGACAGAAGCACAGAGATAAAGGAAGAAGAGTGAAAAGGGAAGCCCAACTCCTGATCACATCTATCTAGAGGCAATCAGAAAGCATAAAAAATACCAAAAGGCACACTCATCTAAGTATTAAGGCCACAGCTAACTACTGAATATCTCCCCAAAACAGAAAAAATGACCATATCAGCATATGTCCAGAAATGAGATAAAGTGACAGACACAAATGATCTGGAGATAGACCTACACTCCATACTGGAAGGATGGCAGGCCTTGGAAATGCCTGAGAAGAAATTCAGAAAAATGATTATAAAATGTGTTAAAACACTTTATAATGGAGTTCGGAAAAATAAGTAAGAAGTCAGGAAAGTGCTACAGGAACAATCAAATAATATAGATACAGCATTGGAAACAATTCAAAACCTACAGAAAGAGGTCTAAACAATTAATAATAGATGATCAGAAATGGACAATACACTGAAAGGGCAAAGGAGTAGAACTGAAGAGATGAAAACCAGAACGAATGAGCTGGAAGATAAATCTCTCAATACTACTAAGATAGAAGAACAAGCAGAAAAAAAGGATAAAAGAACCAAGAAGAACAGACAACAACTACAGAACGATGCACGTGGTAGCATCAACCTGAACTCAGTCGACAAATGGAAGAGTCAAGAACAGAATAAAATTATAAGAACAGAGGATCTGGGAGGTGAGTCTATGATCAAAACAATTACAATGTGAAAAAAGGTAAACTCAGAGGAACAGAGACCCAGGTGGTAGGAAGGTCAGGTAGATTATTGGATAAAATAAACGGTCTTAAATGGAGGGTAGAACTAATGGAATATAAGGTAACCACAATGGGGTTGGGGTAAGGGTTTAGTTTGGGTGTTGGGAAGGGTAATACAAGAAGGGGGGAGGAGACGGAAGAACGAGATAGATAGGGGAACACTGAGACAGGTTTGCATGGCCTAGTGGGACAGAGACAAATAGTGATGCATGCTCAACCTTGGAACAACAGAGCTCTGGGATACAGGGATCTAGGTATAGCTTGAAGAAGGTAAATAATACTAAAATCCTTGACTGCCTTATGAATATTAGTTTCCCTTGCCTACTATTATAAAATAGACAGTTGAGTGGGATAAAAAGGAATGTTGGGAAACATGATCAGAGAAAACTTGTATGCCCGTATTGAGCCTATAACTGATTGGAATACCTAAAAGGGGTTCTACAACTTGTCCAGTGAAATAGGCCTCATGCAAAGCCTTTACAGAGTACAGGACCTTAGGTAGAATCCTGAGGCCCATCTGGAACCTTATGAGGTGGGACATTCCCACTAGAAAGGACAAGCAGACTGGAACAGCTACAATGACAGAAGATACATCTTCATGATGAACCTGGCCTATACTCAGAGCAGTAGTTACTCTAAACACCAACAGAGACGGAAAGAGTTTTCACATCAAGTTATCAATGCTATCCCCTCTGTACACAGGGTAGATAGGGACCGGCAACTTAGACATTGGCTACCTAAAATGAGGGGGCAATAAAGGTACGAAGTGACTGGCTTACAAGGTTTCAAGAGGGAGTTTAGTTTAAGAGTGTGTGTGTGTGTGTGAAGAAAGAGTCCCCACTGAATAGATGTCATCTTGTCTAGATGGGTCTGGTGAAAAGAGATGCAGATAAGATTAGTAAGATTCAATAGTGAATATTGTTATCATGACTAATTGTGACTGTCACAATTATAAAGGTAGAAGTTTTGTAACTAAAAAAGGGAAGTGGTTAATCTTACAGTCCAGAAACAGAGGTCCCTAGGACCACTGAGAGAGAAACGCACAAGTAGAATGCGGGACCTTATCCAGAGAAGCAGCAGCACCAGAGATGGAGGCAGAGATGGCAGCATGGAGAGGGGGAGTGGCTGAGGACTCTAGATTCATGGACTAAGAAGAGAGAGACTAAGAGCTATTGGCCAAAAGGCAGACTTGCAGAATGTGCCCT
>NW_006408746.1:1670484-1672463 GCF_000296735.1 Chrysochloris asiatica | reverse complement strand
TACTTCCACAAGAAAGAGACAAACAATTCAATTTAAAAATGGTCATAGGCCATGAACAGACACTTTACCAAGGAAGACATTCAGGCAGCCAACAAATATATGAAGAAATGTTCATGCTCATCAGTCATTGTTATTGTTGTTGTTAAGTGCTGTCAAGTCAATTCTGACCCGTAGCAACCCCGTATAGGGTTTCCAAGAGCAGCTGGTAAGCACCGACCTTGCAGTTCAAATAACTTTGCAGTCTGATGCATTAGCCCATAGCACCACACCAGGACTCTACTAGACAAATGCAAATCATAACAACCATGAGATATGATCTCACACCAACAATGACAGCAAAGTTCAAAAAACAAAAAACAGCAAATGCTGGCAAGGATGTGGGAAGACTGGGACCCTCTTACTTTGCTGGTGGGACTGTAAAATGGTTCAACCACTCTGGAAAATGGTATGGTCCTTCCTCAGAAGTTGGAAATAGAAAGGCTTTATGACCCAGCCATCCCTGTACTTGCTATATATTCACAAGAAATGAGAGCCAGGACACAAGTAGATATATGCACACCAATATTCATTGCAGTACTATTTATAATATCAAAAAAATGGAGATAGCCTAAGTGTCTAGTAAAGGAAGAATGGATAAACAAACTTTGGTACAGACACATGATGAAACATTATGCAACATTGAAAAGTAGTAATGAATCTTTGAAAAGCCTCATAACTTGGGTGAACTTGGATGACAGTATGCTGAGTGAAATTAGTCAATCACAAAAGGACAACTATTGTATAAGACCATTATTGTAAAAGCTTAAGAAAATGTTTCTAGACTAAAAGAAGAAGTAAAACAGCTCCATGGCAGCTAAGAACAATAGAAATATGCAATGATCCAGATTCTCACAGTTAGGTCTATATCCTAGAGACACAAATACAGTGATGCAAATAGATATATGCCCACCCATATTCATTGCAGCATTTACTATTCATAATAACAAAAATATAGAAAAACCTAAGTGCTCATCAGCAGATGAGTGGATACAAACAGAATGAAATACTATGAAGCAATAAAGAATAATGATAAGTTTACAAAACATAACATAGATGAATCTGGAGAACATTATGCTGAGTAAATATTGCATTATATATCTTTCCTGTAAAAAGTCAAGAATGCACACAGAAAGCAACATTCTTTCATGGTTACCAGATGTGGGAGGGGGACAGAGGGACAATCACTTATTAGATAAAGTTGTTGTTGAGTGTCATTGAGTTTGTTCTGACTTATAGTGAAACCATCTGTATAGGGTTTCCAAGGCTTTATATCTTTGCAGGAGCAAAATGCCTCATCTTTCTCCTGCTGAGGGGCTGATGGACTTGAGCTGTGGTTCACAGACCAATGCATATTGTACAGAACCACTGAGATTCTCTACTAGATAAAAGATATGTATTAATTCTGGTCATTGGAAAAGCAATACACAATATCTGGAAAATCAATACATATTACTGGAACAAACTTGTCTGCGACCATCCATTGATCATAAAGATATGTTTAAACATGTTTTATTTGGAATAAAGTCATGCATGTAGGAACTGAACCCTAGTAACAATACTTTTGATTTATCCTCATAGATTCTCTATGAAATAAACAGTAATACACATGAGGAATGCTCCTGTAAACAATCAACTATAGGAGACCAAAACATCAATATTTATACAAATGCAATGGTGAGAATGCACACAAGAGTAAAAAGTGAGCCCACAGACTGGGTAAAGAATTTTTGCAATGAAATATCAGACAGGGGACTAATATATAAAATTTATAGAAAATTACAGCATCGATACAAGAAGAAGACCAACAACTCAATTAAAAAAATGGGCATAGCAGCAGTGTGGCAAGACCTGGGGACTCAGGTCCAGAGTCAGTGACATAGCCACAGAGGACTAGAGTGGAGAGTGAAGCTGATAAGAAGAGAGGGCATATGCATAAGAAC
>NW_006408746.1:1668369-1669569 GCF_000296735.1 Chrysochloris asiatica | reverse complement strand
AGACAGCCTAAATACCCATTCAATGGAAGAATGGGTAAACAAATTTTGGTACATACACACAATAAAATACTATGCAACCTTGAAGAATAACAATGAATGCAAAACAGCTCATAACATGGAAGAATTTCCAGGACATTATGCTGACTGAAATTTGTCAATCACAAAAGGGCAAATATTGTATGAGACCATTATTGTAAAATCTTAAGAAAAGAAACAGTCTTTGATGGCTATCAGGGGTGGAAGGGAGTGGAAGGTAATTCATTAGCTAATGGGTAGACACATGTTAACTCCTGTGACAGGGAAGGCAATATACAAGGATGGGGAAGGCAGTATACAAGAAAAGGGAGTATTGCAGATGAACAGTGAAGATAGGGAAGACTTAGTGAGATGTGTATGGGCTAAATGGGATAGAGGTAAATAATGATGTATATACAACCTTGGAACAATAGTAATCTGTGAGTAGATACGTGGATCAACATATAGGCTAATGGGTACAGGAAGAGAAAAATGTTTATGTGTCTGAATGTCCGGTGGATATTGTTTTCCCGTGTCTACTATGGTAAAACAGACATTCATGTATGCTAGAAATGAATATTGGGAGTTATGATGACAGAAAGCTTGTAAACCTGCATTCAGTCTGTAACTGATTTGATTTGCTAAAAGCAGGAATAGAATTTGACCAGGGAAATAGGCTTCTTCTTAAACCTTTGTTGAGTATAGGACCTTAGGTGGAATCCTGAGCCCCATCCAGAATCTCCTGAGTCGTCAAGACATTCCACTTAAAAGACATGCAGACCAACCCAGAACCGCTGAGAGAGAACAGAAGATTCTTATTGAAAGAAAGACCTGCAGAAAAAAAAAAAAAAGCAGACTATTTGGCTGTTTGAATTTCAAGCAAGTGGGAGGAAAGCAGTAATGAAGGCATGGGCTGAGCTTGACCGTGTTCCACTCGCACCGACTGACTTTAAGATGAGAGAGAGAAGAGTAAGAACTGGCTCATCTGAAGTTTAGGAACATGTGTGAACTCCTGAGTCCATAAGCACTGATAGTTACGACTGAGAGTGAAATGGCCAGCTAGTCTGAAGTTCAGGAAGATGTACATGAGCTCCCAAACTTGCAGCTAGTCCCATTTAACCTAGCCTGAACTCCACCTGAGGAAGATAATGTTTGATACTTTGAACAAGTGCAATATGCTACTAT
>NW_006408746.1:1662340-1666719 GCF_000296735.1 Chrysochloris asiatica | reverse complement strand
TGGAAGACAACTATCTGGCCAACTGATTGGATGAGATCCATATTTGTGCCCATTTCTAAGCGAGGTGACCCAATAGAATATGGAAATCATCGGACAACATCTTTGATATCCCATGCGAGTGAGGTTTTACTAAATGTAATACAGAAATGGCTGTAAGCATATATAGACAGAGAACTTCTAGAGGTTCAAGCCGGATTCAGAAGAAGATGTGGAATGAGGGATATCATTGCTGATGTCCGATGGATCTTGGCTGAAAGTAGAGACTAATAGAAATATGTTTATCTGTGCTTTACTGACTACGCAAAGGCTTTCGATTGTCTGGATCATGACAAGCTATGGACAACGTTGCGAAGTATGAGTATTCCAGAACATTTAATTGTGCTTTTTTCTAGATGGACCTGGTGAAAAGGGATAGGGGATGACAGTGATTGGATTTTCTGACTCAATTTTAACTGTTAGCAGGATTCATTGTGCTTGTCACAACTGTCATTATAGAAGATGTGTACCTAAGTGGGCAGTAGTTAATCTTTCATTTCAGGAACAGATGGTCCCAGGACCATCACGAAAGAAGAGTTTGAATGGAGTGTGAGATACCTACCTAGAAGAGCAGTGACAGTAGAGATGGTGGCAGATATAGTGGCATGGAGAGACAGAGTAGTTTTGGAGCTTTAGGCCCATGGACTGAGAAAGGCTGTGTGGCTGTGGGCAGGTGGCTGGCTGGTAGAATGTGTCCTTTGGACATTTAAATTAATAATTTTTTTTTTTTTGCAAGTGTACATCAAATATTTTTGCTTTTTTCCTTTGTGAAATATAGGATGTAAATGGGGAGTCACAGGGAGGAAGCAGGATAATTGTTGTTGGAGGGAGGGATTGTAATCATTGAGATGAAACAAAATGTATAATTTGTTAACTATAAAACTGATGAGCTTGTCTGTAAACCTTCACCCAATTCACAATAAAAAGTTAAAAGTGAAAAAAAAGATAAAAGACATGGAAACTGGATGGATGGAAAAGGGACAGGTGAACTGGAAATGGTAGGTGTACTGATACTTTACGGGGATCTTAATCAATGACACAGAACAATATGTGTATGAACTGGTGAATGTGAATCTAATTTGCTGTAAAACTTTCACCTAAAGCATAATAAAATAGTTTAAAAAATAAAAAAAGAGCTAACAAAAGGGAATGTCTCTTCTCAGATGGTATCCATATGGTTTACATATTGTATACATGGGATTTATTTCAAAACGACAGCCACGGACCAGGGTCATGTAGAAGGAACCAACCAATCATCTTTCTCAGAGCTGGAATGCACCAAGAACATGATCTCAGCCAGGCAGTGGGGAATGTGAGGGATCATTGTTGGAGGGAGCCAACAATCTGGTAAAATGGAATTTGTTAGCACAACCCTGGTAACCTTGAGTGGATATGTTATTACATTAAAAAATATATAGAGAAAGAGATATAAACTATAGCTAGTGAATAATTTCTAAATGAAGATTAACATTTTACTTTAAATAGGAATCTTCCTTAAATATAAACTCCTATTTTAAAATCTCCCTGGTATGGTACTGTAGGATAAGCACTGTACTACTAACTGCAAAGTCAGTGGTTCAAACCTACCAACTGCACCTCGGACACCATGCCAGAACTGACTCAACAGCACTTAACAGCAAAAAGAACAGCAATTTAAAATGCTCTTAGGATTTCTGCGGGCTCCTGGTGTGGCACTGTAGGATCATCACTGGATTGGGAACCACAAGGTCGGCAGTTCAAACCCCCAGATGCTCCTTGGAAACCCTATCCAGGGTAGCTATGAGTCAGGACAGACTTGACAGCACTTAGCAAGAAGAAGAAGGATTTCTATGTATTGTGGGTTGTTTTTTTATATATATAAAATAACCTGGATGACAGCTATAGTGCCTTTTTAATTTAAAATTCAAAAGCTGAATACTCTTAGTAAAAGTAGCTGCTCATTAGAGAGGCTATTCAGCTTAGAGACATGGCCTCAGTCCACACTCAGAACCACCCCCATCAACTCCACATTCTCTTTCCTACATTCTCCAGCTGATTATGATGATGATGTTGATAATGATGATGATGATGGTAGTGGTGATAGCGGTAGTAGTTTTGGCAATATCAGCTAACAATAATTGAACACTCCTATGTAGTAGGCATTCTTCTTTATGTGGATTATGTACTTTACATGGATTACATACTATCTCCATTTATTTATTACATACTATCCCCATAATTATTATCTCCATTTAACACATGAAAATAACAAGGGAGAGAGTGAATAAGTAACTAATACAAAGTCATAGCCCATGTCTTAGGCAAGGTTTTCTAGAGAAGCAAAATCAGTAAAACATATATATGTACATGTATAAAGAGAAGTTTATTAATCCTAGGTCTCCAGCAGAAGAGAGAGCGAGATACTCTCTCACAAGTCCATTATATTGGTAGCAGGCCACACGCTCCAAGGAAGCATCTCTTAAATTGATTGACTGCTCATAGACACTTTTCAGAGTTAACTATGCCTCTATTAGATTTTATCACAATGGGAATAATCACATCTCAACTGCTAAACCTCTGGAAATCCTGGCCTAGTCGAGTTGACACAGAATCCTAACCATTACAGTCCATAATTGGCTCTCTCATCCATACGCTTACCTGATCCATGGACAATAATAGTAAGGATCCCAAATTTCTCAATTTTAACAACAAGCTAGTCATTATTTGTAACAATGATCAGCTTTCTACTTTGGATATGCAGTTCTCCCATAAGTAACGGCAGGACCAAGGTGAATGGTATAATTTCTGATAGCTACTTTCTTTAACCCACATCAGAACATTTAAAATTAAACATCTAGAACCCTAGAAACAGAATACTCAAGATTCACAACAACCACGCATTCTGGGAATAGTAGGGTGCTGCATAAAAGGTAAGGCTCTCAGAATCAGTCCTGTGTTCAAGTTCTGACCCTACAATTCACCATCTGTGTCACTGGGAAATTTTCTTCTTAGTGTCAGTTTCTCTTCTGAAAAATAGGAAATAATACCACATACTTCATAATGAAAGAATACAATAAAAAATCTAGCTGCTTTATGTTGCCACATGATAAATACTACATGATGATAGCATCATACTAAGGATGGGGAAGTCTGAATTTCAAATCGTCTGTAAAAGATGTCTGCAGAAGAGACAGAAAGTTCAGAAAACAGGAAAGGTGACAGAGTATTGCAGAGATACCCATTCTATCTTTGCAAGAGTAATCTTGACTGAAACAACCCCAAATGTTCCACTTCCTCTTTCCTAGAATCAAGAATACTTTTATAATTTGTGAGAACATACAATAAAATTTCCCTTGATCAACTCTTGATTGTATACAAGAGTTCTCAGATTGTAATTAGCAGCAGCACTGATATTGGTAGGAAAAAGATGGGAGATAAGTCAGTCAAATTTGTCTCCACACTTACCCAAAATAATCTCAGAAATGCCACTTCTGGAAGTACCAAGAAATGTTTGTGTTCAAAAGTTGATGTTGGTGGTTCATCACATCTTGGATAATCAGGATGTAACTATCTCTGCTTTAATTTATTGGTCCTCCTTCTTGATATATCTGCTCCCCAAACACTCAGGCAAAACAGCTGCTACTCCCTGGATAAGATGGACTAAGGAAGAGATAGGGTAGAAGGAGCCCACGTAGAGAAGTGGCTACATTTCTTAGCTGCTAACTGAAAAGTTAGGGGTTTGAGCCCACCAGAAGTTCTGTGGTAGAAAACATCTGGTTCTTTGAACCCATTGAGATTATAGACTAAGAACTACTGGGGTAGTTGCTATGAACCAGAATCCACTCACCAGCACACAGCAAGAGAAAAGGTGGAGGCTGGTTTTGTAGCATATATTTCAAATTTTACTTAGGCCACACAATTGCCTTCACCACTCCACAACATTATTTGATCAGTGGTGCTTATTAGTGATCAGAACTATTGTTGGCTTGGCCACTGACATTAAATCCAAGTGAGCAGGGAACCAAGAGTGGTTTCTATTCTTAGATTCATCTCTACAACATTAAAGATTATCTTCATGATAATCTTCAATGTTGTAGAGAATCGATAGTCACCTTTAGAGATGGTTCAAAATAATATTTGATAAATCTTATGAGTGAAAGAAGTCAGACACAATGGAGTATATAACAAATGATTCCATTATATGAAGTAGAAATGATAGAAATGATGCTGGAGAACGAGTGATAGATTTCTGCAAGACAAATGATCTGTTTATTTCAAATACCTTCTTTAGACAGCATAACAGACGACTATACACATGGACCTCGCCAGATGGAACACATAGAAATCAAATTGACTACATCTGT
>NW_006408746.1:1657058-1660260 GCF_000296735.1 Chrysochloris asiatica | reverse complement strand
GACGGCGGTAGTGAGGTTGGCCCAGGATCGGACATTGTTTCGTTCTGCTGTGCATGGGGTCGCTATGAGTCAGTTCCGACTCGATGGCACCTGACAACGACAACAACAATGAAGTAGGGAAAATAAATCTCTAGAGCTGTAAGCCAAAATAATGTTTACCTTTGCAAGGAGGGGTACAGCACCTGGATGATAGGAATGTGCTATTTATTCATTATATTACTAGTAAAGTGTATTTACTTTGTGAAAAATTCAGTGAACTGGCAGTATTGAAGGATTTTATGAACAATATGTTGAATGATGAAGAAAGTATCAAAAGAAGATGGAAGGTTTACATAGAGTCACTGAACCAAAAAGAAATGGTCAATGTTCAGCCATTTCAAGAGGGAGCACATGATCAAGAGCCAAGTTACTGATGGTGGAAGGCCAAGGTTCACTGAAGGCATTGGCAAAGAACAAGACTCTGGGAATTAATGGAATACAAATTGAAATATTTCAACAAACTGATGCAGCTCTGGAGACACTCACTCATGTATGCCAAGAAAATTTTAAGATATTTCCCCGGCCACTGAATTGAAAGAGATCCAAATTTGTGCCCATTCCAAAGAGAGATAACACAACAAAATGTGGAGACATCAAACAATATGACATGAAAGTAAATTTTACTGATAATAATTCAAAAACAGTTACAACAGTACATCAACATGGAACTGCCAGAAATTAAAACAGGATTCAGAAGAGTACATGGAACAAGATCCATTACTGATGTCAGATGAATGTTGGCTGGAAGTATAGAATACCAGAAAGATGTTTGTGTTTTGTTGACAATGAAAAGGTTTTCAACTGTGCAGATTGGATAACATTTCAAAGAATGGGTACACCAGAACACTTAATTGTGCTCATGAGGAACCTGTACATAGACCAAGACGCAGTTATTCAAACAAAACAAGGGGACACTGTTGTGTGTTGTCAAGTCGGTTCTGACACATAGTGACTCTGTATAAGGTTTTGAGGAGCTGCTGATTAGTTTGAAGCATCAACTTTGCAGTTCAAACTGACCTTGTATTTACTTTGTGAAAGTAAATACAAATACCTATTCTATGGTCCCACACAATGGTTTAAAATCAAGAAAGGTGTATGCCAGGGTTGTATTCTTTCACCATACTTGCTTAATTTGCATGCTGAGCAAATAATATGAAAAGGTGGATTATATGAAGAAGGAAGTGGCATCACCATTGGAGGAAGACTCATTAATAACCTGCAATATGCTATTAATACAACCTTGCTTGATGAAAGACAAAAGGACTTAAAATACTGATGAAGATCAAATACCTCAGCATGGATTGTGCCTCAATGTAAAGAAAACAAAAATCCTTACAACGGGACAAAAAATTTCATCATGGTAAATGGAGAAAAGATCGAAGCTGTCAAAGACTTCATTTTGCTTGGATACACAGTCAACACTCATAGAAGCAGCAGTCAAGAAATCAAATAATATATTGAATTAGGCAAATCTGATGTTAATTTGAGGGCTACGGTATGCTTGAGCCAAGTCACAGTATTTTCAGCCACCTCATGTGCATGTGAAAGATGAAAACTTAATAAGGACGACCATAGAAGAACGATATATTTGAATTATAGTGTTGGAGAAGAATATTAAAAGTACTATGGACTTCCAGAAGGACAAGCAAATCTGTGTTGGAAGAAGTACAGCCAGATCGTTCCTTAGAAAGCAGAATAGCAAGACTTCATCTCACCCACTTATCAGGAGGGACCAGTCCCTGGAGAAGAACGTCCTGCTTGGTAAATTGTTGGTAAAAAGGAGGAAGACTCCCAAGAGATGGATTGGCATTGTGGCAGCAGCAGGGGGCTCAACTGTAACATTTATGAGGATGCCACAGAACCAGGTTCTGTTGTGCATGGGTCACAATGAGTTGGAATCAAATCGATGGCACCTGACAACAACAACTCCGGAAAAATAGTTTGGCAGTGCTTACCATATAATCCAGTAACCTGTATAAATATATTCACAGATGCTAAATACTGGAAACAATACAAATGTCCTTCAATGGCTGATCAAACTCTGAAATATCTTTACAATTGAATATTACTTAGCAATAAAAAAAGAGAATAAATTAGTGATACATGTAACGAGCAGGGTGGACCTCAAGGGCATTATACTTTGTTTAAAGAAGCTATTTAAAAAAGGTTCAAACAATAATTCCAGTTTCATAACACTTTAAAATGACAAAGCTATAAAGATGGAGCACAGAGTAGTGTTTGTTAGGAATCGGTTTTAGGGTGAGAAGGAGGTTGGAGTGGGGTGGTAGGTGATCACAAATACAAAGATGTAGATAAAATTAGGTTGTTCTTTTGTGATGATGGATATTCCATCAACCACAAGGCGGACAGGATAAACTCACCAGCCACTCTTGGGAGCCCTCTACAGGGTTGCTATGAGTTGGAATTGATTCAATGGCACACAACAAAACAACAATGTAACTAACTACTGATCCTTCTTTTTTGTTTTCAACTTCCACATTCCAGTCACAAGTAATTATTAATGCATCTTGATTGAGTGTTTGATCAATTTCAGACTGCATAAATTGATAAAAAAAAAAATTTAATTTTTTTATCAGAATCTGCTCGACTACACTTAACAACAACTACAATACCTAGAATATCTGTCTTCAAGTGTTCCATTTCATTTTTTACAACTTCCAATTTACCTAAGTTAACATTTCATCTATTCCATGTTACAATTACTAATGTATGTTTGCAGCTGTTTCTTCTCATTTTGAGTTGTTTCACATTAGCAAATAAAGGACCTGAAAGCTTTGCTCCATCCACATCATTAAGGTCAACTCTACTTTGAGGAGGCAGCTGCTTCCCAGTTATATTTTGAGTGCCTTCCAATCTTAGGGGCTCATCTTCCAGCACTATGTCAGACAGTGTTCCACTGCTATTCATCAGGTTTTCAGAGCCTGATAGTGTAGTGGTTACAAGTCGGGCTGCTAACCTCAAGGTCAGCAGTTTAAAACTACCAGCCGTTCCACAGGAGAAAGATGAGGCTTTCTGCTCCTGTAAAGATTTACAGCCTCAGAAGCCCTGTGCAAGGTCACCAGAGTTGGAACCAACTCCATGGCACATAACTACCACCACCAGTTCCTGAAAAGTGGACTACCTATTATTTCTTCTTCTTTAA
>NW_006408746.1:1653838-1656818 GCF_000296735.1 Chrysochloris asiatica | reverse complement strand
AAGCAGTTCAAACCCACCAGCTGCTCCACGGAAACCCTATACTGGGTTGCTATGAGTCAGATCTGACTCAGTGGCACTTAACAACAACAACAACAAAAAATATGGCATTCTGGTGTGGCACTGTAGGATAAGCACTGGACCACAAGGTCAGTTTGAACTGCAAGATTGGCAGTTGAAACTCATCAGCCGCTCCTTGGAAACACTATGTGAGGTCACAATAAGTTAGAACCGATTAGACAGCACTTAACAACAATAAGTATGTGTGTGCAGTGCTGTAGGATGCACTAGACTGCAATGTTGGTTTGAACCTCAAAGTCAGCAGTTCAAACCCACCAGTCACTCCTGAGGAGAAACCCATACAGGGTCGCTATTAATAATCAGAATCAACTCAACAACAATACATATACAGGAATGCAATGAATTGGAACTGATGCTGCCATTCTGATCTCGAATGGTCAACCATTCTACGGTGCGCTTACTTCATCAGTGCTCTAGTCTCCAAGTGTGGTGCTGTAGGATCAGCTCTGGGCTGCAAACCACAAGGTCAATGCTTGGAGCCCACCAGCTGCTCCTCAGAAACCCTACACTAGGTCACTATGAGTCAGAACCAACTCAGCAGCACTTAACAACCACAATGTCAATTTAAGTTCTAGTTTTGTCATTGTACTACACTTATGTAAGAGGTCACTATTGGGGGAAGGTTTCACAGCACTCTTTGTACTAGTTTTGCAACTCCTTGTGAGTCTATAATTATGCTAAAGTAAAAAGTTTAAATTAAAAAAAAAAAAGAGGAAGAATATTTTATCCTACCTAGTTGGCATTAGGAGCTCTGGTAGCATAGTAGTTACGAATCGGGCTGTGAACCTTAAGGTCAGCAGTTCGAAACTACCAGCTGCTCTGTGGGAGAAAGATGAAGCTTTCTACTCCCGTAAAGATTTACACCCTCGGAAAGCCTGTACAGGGTCGCTATGGGTCAGAACTGACTTGACGGCACTTAACAACAACAACAACAGTTGGCATTAGTTCTATTGATGTTTGCAAATGCTGCTCCCCTTAGGATGTCCTATAACCAAAGAGCTTCCATATCTCAATGTGAAGCACTGTCAGCTAAAAATGCATAATTCTTACTCAGAAGAAATTCTCACAAAGAGGAAGGGAAAAGAACAACCAAACTGATTTGTATGTTTCCTGGCTTATCTCAATTGCTCCTTGGGTTCGTGGTGATTTGCATATCATGTATCACATGAATTCAGAACTTCAGGCTGTTTTCCTAAAACTGGAATATCCATGTACGTGTTGAAGTGATTTCTTAGGTATTATGAGAAGTTAACAAAAGAATTAAGGGCAAGCTATGTAGGGAATAATGAATCCCTAACTGATGCAAATGAGTTAAGTGCTGGGATACTAACCAGAACATTTATGGTTCAACCCACTCAGAAGTGCTTCCGAAAGATCACAGCCGTGAAAACTCTATAAAGTACAGTTCTACTCTGCACACATGAGGTCACAATGAGTCAGGATCAACTTGATAGAACCTATGTTTGTTTATTTTTAGGATTGTTGTTGTTAAGTGCCGTAGAGTCGGTGCTGATTCATAGCGAGTGACCCCTGTGTAGGATATCCAAGGGGGGATGGTGGGTTTGAACCACTTATTCTACAGCACCATACCAGGATTCCATTTTTAGGGTAAAATTAGCATTGGAAAAAGATTGAGGAAGCTTCTATTGCGAATTCTATTTTGCTAGCAGCAACAAGGATGTCAGAGCCTTTTAGCAAGGCAGCAGCTTTCTTAAACTAAAAGGAGTGTCAAAGGCTACTTTAGATGAATAGCGAGAAATACTGTTAACTGATGGTACATGGAGGGGATTATAATCATTGTAATGAAACAAAGCATATGATTTGTTGAATGTAAAACTGACGATCTGCCCTGTAAACTTTCACTCAGTCCACAATAAAAACATAAAAAAAAAAAAAAGGCTACTTTAGGACGAGAAAGAGGATGCCTTCTTCTTGGCAGGTTAATAAAAAGTCCAACTAATTTAGAACATAGGGTAGGTTTTTAAGCAATCAGTCATGCTTATTTTATTATTCTTGGTTGAAATTGTGTGGTTAGTCAAGACAAAGATAAAACAAACTGAACTAAAATTCCCAAACCCCAACATTTCATAACCATGAAAACCAAGAAATTCTTTCATGAGTTAGCACTAACAAAAAGTGTTGCAATTTACTCAAAAAGGTCTTTGGATATCAACTATCTGAATGTAACCCAATAAAAGGGTTAGACCCCTGAGTTATCTAGAGCCGGAGGAAGTCACTGGGGTTGAAACACAATCAGGATCCAAATCTCACATATGGCTTTGTCCTCAGGGCTGTATTCTTGGGCCTGATCCCTAACCCTTTGCCAGCAAGTGAATAGACTGTTTTGTTAATGCTTCCTTTCCAAAAATTATGGAGCTTAGGGAAATGATAGAGACAAGTGAGAAGATAGCACCAAAATGGTTGGCAATGTCTACTGAGCTACAGGTCAGTGTGACTGGCAATAAACATGCTCAGACTGGCTATCTTCACTAGACCAGCTCAATCCTGTACTACTGGCCTGTGGCCTCAGGGACACAGCTATATTTATTTGAACAGTGATGTTGTTGTTGTTGTTAAGTACTGTGGAGTCAGCTCCAACTCATAGTGCCCCTGCACAGGGTTTCTGAGGCTGCAAATCTGTACGGGAGCAGAAAGCCTCATCTTTCTCCGGCGGAATGGCTGGTAGTTTCAAACTGCCAACCTTGAGGTTAGTAGGCCGATTTGTAACCTCTACACTACAAAAGCTTCTTTGAACAGCTATATGAACCCAAAATTTACCAGATTCAAAAGCTGGGCTGCAATCTAATTTATGGATAAAGTATTAAAAACTATTATTTCTAAGATGTTCCCAAATATTAACACTTTACCTCTTGGTTTTCACTTATAGTTTTCCACTTAGTGG
>NW_006408746.1:1634969-1653083 GCF_000296735.1 Chrysochloris asiatica | reverse complement strand
GGAGAAAAGATTGAAGTTGTCAAAGACTTCATTTTGCTTGGATCCACTATCAACAATCATAGAAGCAGCAGTAAACAAATCAAATATGTTTGCTATAAATGTAGGAAATCTGCTGCACAAGACCTCTTTAAAGAGTTCAAAGGCAAAGATCATCAGTTTGAGGAATAACTTGCACCTGACCCAAGCCAGAGTATTTTCAATATCCTCATATGCATGTGAAAGTTGGGCAATGAATAGGGAAGGCCTTAGAAGAATTGATGCATATGGATTATAGTGCTGGAGAACAACATTTTAAGTAACATGGACTACCAAAAGAACAAACAAATCTGTGTTGGAAGTACAGAGTGCTCTTTAGAAGCCTGGATGGTAAGACTTCATCTCATGCTTCAGACATAATATCAAGAGAAGCCAGTCCCTGGAGAAGGACATCATGCTTGATAAAGTGGAGGGTCAGTGGAAAATAGGCAGTCTTCCAATGAAATGGATTGGCACAGTGGCAGCAGTGATGGGCTCAAGCATAGCATTGATTGTGAGGATGGTTCAGAACTAGGCAATATTTATTCTGTTATGCATAGGGTCACTGTGAGTTGAAGTCTACTCAACAGTCCCTAACAACAATAACTGTCCCTCTCATACAGACACATCCATATTTGTGTACACATGCACATACACCCACATACACCACTTGTCACTGATTTTGACAATGAAATTGGATGCAACTTTGAATTTACTTTTTCAAATACCAATTAAATAACAAAACACACACACACAAACAAAAACAAACCCCCTGAAAATTTTAAAATCAGAAAGCCTGTACTGAGCTAACCAAGCCTTTCTCAGGTTTCTCCAGCATCCTGGGAAGCCTAATTTAGAGCTAAATTACCTGTGCATTGTCAGCATCCTTCCCGCCAGTCAGGAAATTCTCCTTATGTTAGAACCAGATGTTACTACATTAGGAATCCTACTGTGCTGCTGTGGGTTAATGTGCTGGACTGCAATGTTGGTTGGAACCACAAAGTCAGTGGTTCAAGCTCACCAGCCGCTCCTTGGAAACCCTATACAGGGTTGCTATGGGTCAGAACCGACTTGATGGCACTTAACAACAACAAGGCCCAGCATAGCATCAAGTACATAGAAGATGTTAGTCAGTTTTTAAAATAAATGTAGTTATTGACAGGTTATTAACTGTTATTGTCAATTATTTATTTCCAGTTAAAACCAAAACAATCCATAAAGCACTCCAGATTGTCTAGGCACTCTTGTTTTTACTGAAGCCTTGAGGGAAAATAGGTTTATAGTAGCTAGTCTTCTAAAATAGTCCCAGATAACCATTCAACTCAGAAGTCACTCTTGAGGCTGGGCCTGTGTACAGTAAAGGATTAATTTGACAGGCTTATGGTGTTCCAACTCTGTGCATTCCAAAGAAAGGATAGGCTGTGCCTGGCTCCTGGGAGATACTTCCAAGCTCCTGGAATATCCTGCTTAATTATGTCTTTATGTCTGGAGTCTTAGGCCACACTACACAGTTTGTGCTAACAATGTGATTTATGATGGGGACCTGGGGCCACTGCTATGCAGGGCATTTCTTACTATGGGTCTTTTAGCCATGAATGTTTTTTTTAAATCACACATAATGATTGAAAGGGGCTATGCAAATAAGGTGCTTGTGGCCTACCAAGGGGATCAGATAGCTTGCTAATAACACAAATAAGGGGAGTAGAACTCTTGTGGGTGTTGTTGTTGTTAGGTGCAAGCAAGTAAGTACCAACTCATAGAGACACTATGCACAACAGAACGAAACACTGCCCAGTCGTGCACCAACCTCAAAATTGTTACTATGTTTCAGTCTATCACTGCTGCCACTGTGCCAATCCATCTTGTTGGGGGTCTTCCTCTCTTTCTCAGACCCTCCACTTAAACAACATGATATCCTCCTCCAGGGATTGGTCCCTCCTGATAATATGTCCTAAGTATGAGAGACAAAGTCTGGCCTTGTTGTTGTTATGTGCCGTGGAGTCGGTTCCGACTCATAGTGACTCTGTACAGGGTTTCCGAGGCTGTAAATCTTTAGAGGAGCAGAAAGCCTCATCTTTCTCCTGCGGAACAGCTGGTAATTTCGAACTGCTGATTTTGAGATTAGCAGCCAGATTCATAACCTGGCTTCTAATGAGCATTCTGGCTGTACTTCTTCCAACTCAGATTGGTTTGTTCTTTTGGCAGTCTATGGTACTTTTAATATTCTTTTCCAACACCATAATTCAAATGCACCAGTTCTTCTATGGTCTTCCCTATTCACTCTCCAACTTTCACATGCATATGAGGTTATTGAAAATAATATGACTAGGGTCAAGCACACCTTAATCCCCAAACTGACATCTTTGCTCTTGAAAACTTTAAAGAGGTCTTGTGCAGCAAATTTGCCTAATGCAATACATCGTTTGATTTCTTGACTACTGCTTCCATGAGTGTTGATGGTTAATCTGAGCAAAATGAAGTCTTTGACAACTTCAATCTTTTCTCCATTTATAAGGTTGTTGTTTATTGTCTAGTGCTGAGAATTTTTATTTATTTTAACATGAGGAGCAACCCATACCAAAGGCTGTGGTCTTTGATCTTCATTAGTAAGCATTTTAAGTTGTCTTGGCTTTCAGCAAGCAAGGTTGTATCATGTGCATATTGCAGGTTATTAATGAGTCTTCCTCTAATCCTGATGCCATGTTTTTCTTCATATAATCCCACTTCTTAGATTATGTGCTCAGCATATACATTGAATAAATATGATGAAAGCATACAACCCTGGCACACACCTTTACTAATTTTAAACCATTCAGTGTTCCCTTATTCTGTTCAAATAGCTGCCTCTTGGTCTATGTACAGGTTCCTTTTGAGCACAATTAAGTGTTCCGGAATACTCATTCTCTGCAATGTGGTCCAAAGCTTTTGATGATCCCACACAATCAAAAACTTTTGCATATTTTTGTGGGGTGGAACCATGCAAATAAAGTGTATGGAACCCTAAGGAGGGGAATCCTCAACTTTTCTAGGCTTAGAATGAGTCATCGAAAAGATAGGAAGAGGGAGGCCTCACTACAACCAAGAAAGAATAGCCAGCAGTGAACTGCGTCCTTTGGACCTGTGGTCCCTGCCTTGAGAACCTTGTAGACCCAAGAGACAGAGAGCTGCAACACTTGAGCCGGTACAGTATGGAGAGAAACAGCTGCAGAGAAACAGCAGTGGCAGAACCCAGAGACTGGCATGAGATATCATGGTAGGCTCATCTAACTATGAAATGAGAGAGTTGAGTACCTTTGGGAAGGAGGATTCCTGGTGGAGTGGGGTGGGTGCCTCTGGGCACTTATCAATGGAGCTAAACAGTTTTTAACACTTGTCTGAATAGGGCAGAGACCAAGTCTGAATAGGGCCAAGGGCTGAGGTCCAAGAGAAGAGGTCTGTCCTGAGGAGAGGCAATAGGAGCCCTGCACAGTAGAAAGGAGCTGAGAGCTGTCCTACACTGTAAATGGGAGACTTTGCCTATGTGCTTCCTGATCTTGATCCTGATTATGAGTTGGTTGCCTATTGATCCTGATCTCAAATTATAGCCTGTAACTTCCCACAAGCATAGTTTATAACTTGTTTTTGGCCATTGCAATGGATTTGAACCCTGCAGAAAAGGAAAGATTGCCGTGGGAGGAATGGCTGATGTCAGAATTAGTAAAAAGATTGGAGGGTGGAGGTATACTTGACTTCCAACTCATACGAGCCAGCCTCGGGCCCATGCGAAATTCTAGTCTCTCTTCTCCCCATTGTGAAGTTAGGTCTAATGATGCCTTCACACTATTTTTACAGCCACAGAGTATCATTTTGGCCTCTGGAAGGACTGAAGACTGAGTAACTAAGGTAAGTTATACAGGCAATCCATAAGCTATGTGCCTGACTTGAATAAAAGTCCTAGATACCAAGGCATGGGCCATACTTCCCTGGCTGGCTAGACTCTGTTGATGGGAGAATTAAGTGCTGTCTGTACAACTCCTCTGGCAGAGAAAGACTAGAAGCTTGTACGTGTATGTGCCTTTTTGCTTTGATCCTTCTGCGGCAATAAACCATAACTATGGAGTCTTTCTTGCCAAACAGCAAACCTGAGGGTGGTCTTGGCCTGTAATTTGCTTTCTCTAGTAGAAAGAGACAGAAGTGAGGCTGTGCCTGTTCTGCATGTAAGCCATAAGAAGCCTATATGTTCTGCATATAAGCTCCCTGCTCTTTTAGTTTGGGGTACCTTAAGGAAAGTTTAGTAAAACATACTCAGGCTGCCTGTTGCATAATTTATTATTAATAGCCTGTTGCTAAGTGTTGTCGAGTCACAGCGACCTTGTATAGAGTTTCTGAGGAGCTGCTGGTGGATTTGAACTGTCAACCCTGTGCTGATCCTACAGCACCACACAGAGTCCAGTTTATTGTAGAGTCCAGGCTAATTTTTAATTATTGATGTAGAAACAGTAAAAGGCTGCCCATTAGCAATAACTCATACAGGAATAGCCTTCAGGAGGTTTCAAAGCTATTTTGCTCAATTTTACCTTTAAAATAAAAACATGAAGTCGTTGATTTTTTCCAAATTTTAAAGACAAGGCCACAGGCTGGAGAGCTCCCTGGCTGCCAAGAAGTTGAGGACACTGGTTTCCTGACTGCCCCACACATGCCCTGTGTACCCTGCAGGGTTCTACCTCGCTACCCTCCAGTGAGTCCCCAGGAGGAAAAGATGCCAAATTCCTGAAACATGGTGTTGGAAAATACCATGGAATGTTTTTACTCACAGATTTCACTGTATGTTCTTCAGTGAATATATCAGCAGACTAAAAATGAGACTCCTTAAGTCATGAGAACACAAAGTCCATGTGACTAGGGAATCACACTGATACTTTTATCTAGTTATCAGCAAGTCCTATTCCAGGGCATTAAATGACTTATAAAGTTCTCTAATTTGCAAGTTGTCTTAGAAGAGAGCAGCAGAAAGATGCTGACACACCACTTGGAATGGTTAAGTGGTAACTCCTACTGGGCTGATAAAAGTCAATTTCTTGGAAAATGAAAACTGGGGCTTCTTATAAACTTCAGTCATCCCAGATAATGGTGATAATCTCAGTATGTATGTTGAGTTTTTACTTTCATGCCTTGTGTTCATAACTTACACTAGGCAGTTTTAAGGAATTTAGTTAATCCATCTCTAAGCTTTTAAATGGAAAAACTAGAGAACAGAGAAATACATTGTCTTTGCTCATTTTGTGAATAAAACACACTTAAAAAAAAAAAATCAGTATTCTTTCCTTGTGTTAAGAACTCCACGTGCCTGTTCAGCTACCTTATTTCTGAGGAAGAAATACACAATTATGCAGCTAGCTAGTAGAGGAGGCAGAGAACTTCCTCAGGCCACCCATTAAGTCAGATGAAAGAGCCTTATCCATTGGCTCACTAATCTTATAAAGATCTCATGAAAATTCTGTGGAGACAGAGCACAATTCTCTGTGCTTGAAGAACATTTTCCAAAGCACAGATGTTTTTCTCTTAACTATGAACGCTGGCTGACTTGCCCATATTCTTTTTCAGTGCTTGACAGACTGTACTGTGTTTGAAGTGGCTTGCCCCCTCTAACTTGAGGCTGATATTCATTGCTAGGTGGAAAATACATCTTTGGCTAGACAGAAATGAATCAAAATTATACAAAAATGTTTCCATTTTGGGAAATTCCCCAAGATACAAATGTCTTTCTGGCTCTGAGTCGATATAATTTACCTTATGATCACATCCCAGAGAGATGGAAGTTATGAACATTAGGATACCTTACCAAAACAAAAGATGAATTTTCAATTCTTTGTGATGACAACATGTATGTAATTATAAGTTCCAAAAGATTTTCCAGTTACACCATTTGAGAGTCCAAAAACTGACTCATTTTTCTGGTTAGTGCCTCAATGTTTTAATTAGGGGTTTTCTATGCAGTTTTCAATCTGAATAATATAAAAATTAATTATTTCAGAGTATTATCACTAGGATAAAACTTTATATGTCAAGCTGCACAGAGTCCTAAAACTGGTTTTAAATGAACAAATTACATGGCAGCTTTATACCCAGGTAGTTTAGTGCAATAAATCAGGTAAAATCGTGACTTTTCAAACACTGCAATGTTCAACTAATTTAGACAATGGAGGTTAAATTTAGACAAAAACAGGCTGAAATTTAAAAGTACTACATTTCCTAAAAACATGCTAATTAAGTTTCCAGTTTTATTAGAATATTTTTATTTCCTAGCAATTAAATTTTTTATTGCAATTATTTCATCAAATGGGTAAATACATCCTTCTTTAATTTATTATCTGTTTGTCAAGGATGGTATACTAAATTACAACTTGATTTATGTGTTCTCAAGTAGCTACCTTAAGGATAAAGAAAAATAAGTCACTAGATAACTTACTTGATAAGCACAGACTACAAAAAGTACTCTTTTAAATCTTTGGGGAGTATCCATTCAAAAGTTTGGAAAGCTTTGTGTTTTTTTAGGTGTATTTATATGATGGGGGTGAAATAACTTTCTAGAAAACTGTGAATGAGATAATTTTGTATACTAGAATAAAAGCAACATTTCCTTACTGTTATATTTCATGCTTTTCTTTTAAACTGATTTTGAGTTGTATAATTTTGAGATCTTAGGTACTAACGATCAGAAAAATGCAATGTTCTGATTTGCTCAAAATTTGTTCAAAATGTGTTCAAATTTACTTACTCAAATATTTTCAGGCTCCAAACCAGAAAATAATGTTAAAGTTTCAAACTGATGCCATACCTACCCTATAGGACACAAAGGTAAATTGTTGTCAAGAGAGTGCACACAAGAATGTCTTTTGCATCCACGAAAGAGAGAGGCACATTATGCCTTGTGGGCCAGTGGTCAAAGTCAGGGTTAATTATGAGCACCTTGAATTACAGCTCCAGAGGGGACAGAAATCTGAGCTACAAGAGGTCCCAAATTAGGAGTCCTGTTGAAAACTTTGAAAAATGTGTTTGAATAAAATCATGCCCAGATCTTTACAGTACAGGTCAGACCAGTTGTTGTTGCTATGTGCCGTCGAGTCGGTTCCGACTCACAGCGACCCTGTACAGGGTTTCCAAGGCTGTAAATCTTTATGAGAGCAGAAAGCCTCATCTTTCTCCTGTGGAACAGCTGGTAGTTTCGAACTGCTGACCTTGCGGTTTACAGCCCGATACGTAACCACTACACTACCCAGTAGTAGCAGATTTAAATATGAACATGTTACTGGAGTCCCTGAATGGTACAAAATGGTTAACGTGTAGTTGCTTACTGAGAAGTTGGAAGTTCAAGTTCACCTTGGAGAAAAAGATCTATGATGTACTTCTGAAAAATGAACCATTAAAAGCCCTACTCTGATACACATGGAGCCCATGACTCAACAGCAACTAATTTCTTAGCAGGTTACAGTTTCTGATATAGAAGCCTTCTGTCCACTCTTGTCTGAAAACAGTGTTGTTTCTAAATTTGCCTTTACGCTATGGGTCGGAACCGACTCGATGGCACTTAACAACAACAACAAAATAACAACTTTATGGAGTCTTGGTGTAGTGCCATGGGATAAAGCACTGGGCCACAAGGCCCATTCAAATAACAAGGTGGGTGGTTCAAACTCACCAGCCGCTCCTTGGAAACCCTATACAGGGTCTCTATGAGTCACAACCAACTCTAGGGTACTTCACATCAGCAACATAACAACTTTAAATGAAAAAAGGATTTATTGGTATCCCGGTTGTGTTACCTAGTTGCTATGCAATCTCCAGAAAATTCCATAATTTATTTCTTCATCTGTAAAATGGTAAAGATTGTGGCAGAGAATAAATGAGTTGATGTGCATGGCCCATAATAACCACTGTGTGTTAGTAGTAACATTAGTATTATCATCTAGGAATCCCAGTGTTGCTGTGGGAGAAGCACTGGACTGCTAACTATAAGGTTGGCAGTTCAAACCCAACAGATGCTCCGTGGGAGAAAGATGAAGATTTCTGCTCCTGTAAAGAGTCCTAGTGTGGCACTGTAGGATCAGCACTGGACTGCTAACTACAAGGTCGGCAGTTCAAACCCACCAGCTGCTCCTCAGAAACCCTATACAGGGTTACTAACTCGATGGCACTTAACAGATGACTCGGAATCAACTCGTGGAAGTGCTTTTTTGTTGTTGTTTTTCTTTAAAATCATTATGTGATAAAGGAGCCCTGAAATTGAACTGCTAACTATGAGAAGAAAGATAAAGCTGCCTGTTCCTGTAAAGATTTACGCTCTTGGAAATCTTATATAGGGTTGCTATGGGTCAGAATCGATTCAAGGCAGTGGGTTTGGGTGTTTGGTTTTGGTATTATAACTCATACATTTTGGAGAGACGCCATCAGCACAAAATTAATAAAATCAACTAAATTAATTTTTCAAAATGGAGAAACAGACACCATTAAAAAAACTCATAAAACTTCAAAACTTACTAATGACTTGACTCAGAATGATCTATTATAAGCATATTTGGATTCTTCCTAGCTTTTTCTCCCAACTTCATACACAAGGGACTCCTGTTTCATCAGAAATGACCTTGTTGATCATGACTTTGTAACTGACTTTTCTAAGGCATGCCTTGGAGATACAGGGTTCGTAAGGAGATGGGTCACCTCCATATGATATTACTGAGAGATGGCAGCTAACAGCAGTCCCTCCTTCAAGAAACATTCTCACTGCCCTCCCTCTGTGTGGGAGTTAAGTGTTGCTCCAATTCCATACCCCTAGGAACTCCTGGTGTGGCGTTGTAGGATCAGTATTGGATTGCGAACCACAATATTACGGTTAATTTTAATCAATAAATCAAATCCACCAGTTGCTCCTTGGAAACCCTATACAGGGTCACAATGAGTAGGATTGGAGTCGACGGCACTTAACAAGAACAATGTATACATTGGACTCCTGGTGTGGCGCTGTAGGATAAGCACTGGACTGCTAACCACAAGATTGGCAATTTAAACCCACCAGGTGCTTCTCAGAAACAGGGAGGGTCATTATGAGTCAGAATCAATTCAAAAGCATGTTTACAAAAACAAATATATACTCTTGATTGCTGGAAAGGTCCTAAACATGAAGTTCCTCTAGCTAGAGAGATTATTTCTGCAAACACCACACTACAGAGGTTGTCTGCTGGTTCTGAGAAGTGAGGATGGTACTTTTATTTCAAATCTTGGTATCAGGATTCAATTTCAAACTAACAAAATATTTTTTGCTTCTCTTTGCTGTCCTAGCCAAGCCAATGATGCATAGAGAAACTATCTCGTCTAGGCTATAATGGGTTAAGTTAAATGATTTCAACCTCTGGAATATCCAGTTTGGAGACCTTTCCTGGTCAACTATTACCTTAATGTCAATATCCTCAGATTTACTTTGGGAGTCCTGTTGTGGCTCTGGTGTGACGCTGATAAAGGAGGCCTGGATAATGCATTGGACCATAAAGTCAGTTTGAGCCACAAGGTTGGAGCAGTTCAAACCCACCAGCTGCTCCTTGGGAAACCTATATGGGGTTGCTATGAGTCAGAACCAACTCAGTGGCACTTAACAATAACAATTCTGGGATGTAGGCAGATTCAAGGGAAAAAAAAAGTACACTAAAGTGTAGATAGTGGCAAGGCAAATATTTCGTGCTGGCCACTGGATCTGTTATTTCTTAGATGATATAGTCCTGCAGGGATCCATTTCTTTCTTTTTTTTTTAAAAACAAAATAAGCAAGTACTTACTTTATCACTCACACACATGAAATTATATAGAAACAACACACAAGCTGCTTAAAATGTAAATATCATTTGGTTTACTCATCAAAATAGCAAAAAACAAAATAGCAAAAACCTTATCAGTTAAATAAAACAGTGACATTCTTTATTTACCTATCAAACCTTCTTAATCATTTGAAATGCATTCAGATTTATGCTCATGTTCTGTTGCAGTATCCTTTCTCCCCTTTTGTCTCTTCCTCTAAATTAAGTTTTTCTTTCATAATACCACTTATTTATTATCCAATATCAAGAACAATCCAGATTGTCTCATATTTGAAACTGATCGTATAAATGGAGATTTCATCAGCATATTTTCAGGATACCATGAAAGTTAAGCTTTAACTAAACATTTCGAAGCAATGATATATTTTGGGGAATTTAAGTAACACCATTGGATTAAAAATAGTATTCAGTATTAATTCCAGAAGCATTTTCTTATATTGGACATTACTGTTTAATATGGTTCCTCTTTATAGTAATGCTTTAGGATGAGCAGTTTCTTATTATTTTTGAGGGATCAAATCAATATCCTCAGACTTAATTCTTGAATGTCAATGACAAAAGTTTTAACAAAAGGATTGGGGTGAACTCGAAATTAGAATTGTTTCTAAAGGAGCAATAACAGCAAAAGAAAGCTGCTGACTTTTTACAAGAGTTACATATACACAGTAAGAAATAAAAATGAATCAAAATACATAACATGACTTTGTACACTAGAAATATCTGATGTGTTACCAATACAACCGCCCTAAAAATATGTCTTGAGGTTTGGAACCATACATATTGTTCTTTGTGTAACTCTGTGTTTGCGTTATCCAACCATATGTTTTCCTCATGACCTGGTAACTGTTAAGAAGCTTTTAACTAGAATTTTTGAAAATACATTTTTCTTCAAATAAAACAAAGGCCCCATAAAAGCACGATTATTAATGCTTAACAAATGAATTGGGCAAAGTCTATCTGAAATATGTCATCTTTAAAAAAATTATTTTTCCTTCATAAATCAGCAGTGCTCCATCTTCAAATAAATCATGAGCAGTCACAAACTTAACTCATAAACTCATATGTTCTCTTCATCCAACATTTTGTTGATACCATCACAAAGTTTTTGTAAGTGGGGTTTAAAATTTCCAAAGGGATTATACAAAGCAGCCAAAAATTCACAATCTGAAAAATGATCAAAGACATTATTAACCCGTCCATGTGACTTTGCGGTGAGGTGACGCTGAATGATTTGGTGAAGCATCTCTCTGCATTCATTTAGCAGCCTGGATAACACATTCCGGTCAAAAGTGTAATCCACTTGGTGGAAGCTGACCACGGTCATAGCAAGCTGATGAACTTTCTTCTTAAATTTCTCCATGAGTGCCAGCTCATCTTGATTAAATTGATTATTCCTGTAGAGAATGGCCAGCTTGATGACTGTTTTGATGAGGTTTTTAATTATTTTTTCTGCCTCCTTCTTGTTTTGGGTGTACTCTTTGGTCACTCTGTAGAGTTCATCCAAAACCTCGCTGCTCGTGTCATCTATTAAGGTGGTAGCGATGGATTTGGACACCATTTTACCCAAGATCTTCTTTTGTGCCTGAACAGCCAGGTTTTTGGAATTAAACACATCTGTGGCCACTAAAAATCAAAGCAGAAGAGAAAGAATAAAAGATCAGTAAATATCAGAGAAGCAAACTATAAAACAGATTTAAGGGAACCTTTAGTTCTCATTTTCATTATTATTTGTGGTTTACCTTCCATATACTGACATCAGATTCTTCAGGGGGGATAAAAAAAATCTAAAAAATACTTCCTACATTTCTGGGCACTAGATTCTCATTGGTAAAATAAAAGTATTTGATATTTTCTATTATAAAGGAAAAACCATGGTGTGGCACTGAAGGATAAACTCTGGACCACAGGTTGGTGGTTCAAACTCACCAGGTGCTCCTTGGAAACCCTATGCAGGGGTCACTATGAGCTGGAGCTGACTCAGTGACACTTTAAGAAAAACAACATTATAAAGGAGGATTCCTGGTGTGGCCCTCTAGGATAAGCACTGGACTGCTAACCACATGGCCAGTGGTTCAAAGTTACCAGCTGCTCCTTGGAAACTCTTTGCAGGATCGCTATGAGTCATAAACTACTTGACAACACTTAACAACAACAACAACATTATAAAGGAGTGCTAGTGGTACTGTTAGATAAGCACTGGACTGCTAATTGCACTGCTGGCATTTCAAATTCACCAGTCACTCCATAGGAGAAAGATGAGGCTTTCTGCTCTTGTTAAGATTTACAGCCTTGGGACTCCTACACACGGTCACTATGCGTTAGAATCTATTCAGTGGCAATGGGTTTGGCTTTGAGCTTATTATAAAGGAAGCCTGGTGGCTCAGTGGTCAAGTGCTTGCTGCTGAGTGGTTGGTAGTTCGAATCCATAAGCAGTTCCATAGGAGAAAGAGGTCAGTCAGATTCCATAAAGATGTATAACCTTGGGAAACCTATGGGGGCAGCTCTACTCTATCCTATAGGGTTGCAATGAATCAGAATTGACTAAAAACAATAGGTAAATGCTCAGCTATCACTGGATAGCTAATTATGCATTATGGCCCTTCTAGCCAAATTTCTGTTTTGTTATGTATTCTAAATCCTAGCCACTATATCTGTAATTATGGACCCAAATTGAAATAAATCAATTTCTAAGGAGTAAAAATTAAGGCAGGACTAAGGAGCTCTGGTAGCGTAGTGGTTACGAATCGGGCTGCGAACCTTAAGGTCAGCGGTTTGAAACTACCAGCCGCTCCGCGGGAGAAAGATGAGGCTTTCTACTCCCGTAAGGATTTACACCCTCGGAAACCCTGTACAGGGCCGCTATGGGTTGGAACCGACTCGACGGCACTTAACAACAACAACAAGCAGTAAAGATTACAGGGAGCTAAGGATTAAAGCGTAGTGGTTACAAATCGGGCTGCGAACCTTAAGGCCAGCAGTTCGAAACTACCAGCTGCTTCGCGGGAGAAAGATGAGGCGTTCTGCTCCCGTAAAGATTAACAGCTTCGGAAACCCTGTACAGGGCCGCTATGGGTTGGAACCGACTCGACGGCACTTAACAACAACAACAACAACAACAAATGATTAAAGGTGCTACTACCTTAGAGATGTGACCCAAGTCATCACCCTTAGTTTCCCTTGGGAGCAAGGTCTGACTCCAATTTACAAGACTGATTTGACAAGCTTGCTCCCTTGCATTTGTCTCATTATATCTGACCTTCAGTTCATGGGACTTTCAGCCTATCACAGGACTTGATTTACCAAGTCCTCCAGTCTCGTACATCAAGAGCCTGTTGTTTGACCTGCCAATGTGGGCTCCTCAGTGCCTGAGATTACATGGGTGAGAAGATCCTTGCAGAATGAGCTCTGAACTACAGATTTGGGACTTGCCAGCCACCACTATTGCATCAGCCATTTTCTTTGACAACTGAGTTTCGTGAGATGTTGCAGAGCATTGCAGAACCCTGGGACTTGAGGAAAGGGAGACGTAGTGATTCTTATCAAGGACTATGGAGTAGTATAGCATGTTGGAGAGGTCGAACAGTTGGGATATCTTTAACTTCCAACTCACAGGAACCAGACTTGTGCTGACCTTTCTAAAAGAAATTATTCACGCAGCTTGTAACCAAAGGTTGCTAGATGCTCTGTGGGAAAAACAACAGGTGATTTGCTCCCTTAAAATTTAAACCCATTGCCACTGATTCAATTCTGATTCATAGTTACCCTTTAGGAAAGAGTGGAACTGCCCCATAGGGTTTCCAAGCCTGGAAATCTGTATAGAAGCGACTGCTACATTTTTTTCCCATCAAGTGGCTGGTGGGTTAGTTAGCTGAGTGCTTTAACCACTGTGCAACCAGGCCTCCTCCATGCAGATTACAGTAAAAGAAACCCTGTAAGACAGGTCTACTCTGTCCCAGAGGGTGGCTAGGAGTTAGATCGGACTCAGTGTCCCACAGCACCATTATGTACTTTGACAATCTTTTTTAAAAATAGCTTTTTAATTATAAAAGTAGTATGTCTAATGAGATGATAAGTTTCTGTGCAATTTTCCCTAGTTTGATCTTATAAAAATGCATCAAAAATACTAAATCAACTCCAGAACTGTCCTTTGTGTAACAACAACCAAAATCAATTTAGAAACATCCATTTAAATGCAAGAAGGGTAAATGGAAAAGAAGCCATAATGAGTGAAACAGTAAATTTATGGAAGAAAATAAGGAGGAACACACTGCTTCATACTCTACTTGCGATGAGACAAATTTTCCGAAACACTGGCCAGTGCTCACCAATTTGGTCATTCTAACCACCCTGAATTTCACAGAAGTCCAGGACTGTATTGGAAAGGAATATTCCTTGGAGAGTACTTTTTAATGAATGGCCATTATTCTTTTTAACTTTGTTAATGTTTTGAGGAAATAACCACATTTTATAAGCAACAAAATGTGCAACATGAGCAACAAGCTTTGAAAAAACTGATGTTTGGAGTTGGCTTTTGGAACTACCATAACTCTTAATTTGACAGATGTTTAAAATACACATTAATAGTCACATATAGATATTAATGTGATGCAAAAAGGAGCCCTGGTCCTGTCATTCTCTCTTATAGGATTGATATGAGTCGGAATTGACCAGAGAGTGATGGGCTTGGGTTAGGTTGTGTGTGTGTGTGTGTGTGTGTGTGTGTGTGTGATGCCCCTAGCTTAGAGTCTGATCCAATGAAAATCCTCAGTAAACATTTATTCCCAAAACCAAGCTTAATGTTTCTTTCCTACAACTTTACTGCACTCTGTGTATGGTGCAATATGAAAGTTACTCCCCTGAGCTGTGATGCCTCCCTCTTCTCCTTTTACTCAGAGCTGCACTGTCCTGGGTTTGCTCTTCACTTTTGGGTCCAGGGACAGCTGTTCTTTTTGTCAATGTATGAGCCTAGGCCTGGGTGTTGAAGAGTGGTCATTGGGTTGTTGGTTGTCATATAACACTCAGTATATATTCTCAATGGCCAGAACATCATTCATAACAGTGCCTATATCTCCACTGAAGAATGTCTTTACTGATCTAGAAATGTCAATGTCTTCACAGATGTCAATAGCTAAACTTCTGAAACATGAACTGAAACTTCAGAAGTAGAACTTGAAATATATTTTGAGAAAGAAAAGGAAAGTGAAAAATTGGCAGAAACAGTCCATTTATGTAGAAAGTTTCTAAGCTTCTTAATATCTTCATCATTAAGCACTTTGTTGTTGTTAAATGCTGTTGAGTCGGTTTTGACCCATAGCGACCCTATATAGGTTGGAAGCTCAAGGTTTAAAACCAATTTTGTGGTCCAGCGAATTAACAGGACTCTCATTAATCACTAATACATTTTTTATTCTTGTTTTTCAATGATTTGCCAAAGAATGTAAGAGCTAATCCATATTTAAATATTTATTCCAGAAGAAATGGCACTCATATACGTAATATTTCCATGATAAGATCAGGGATCATCTTCACTTTAGTTAGGAATTTAAAACAGAAATAAACTTGATTTAGATAGGGATAGCCGACCAGTTTTCATACACACAGCAAAAACAAAACAAAACAAACTTTAGGATGACTCCTGGAGTAGGCCTGTAAGATCAGCACTGGGCTTTGAACTACAAAGTTGGCAGTTCAAACACACCAGCTGCTCCTCGGAAACTCTATACACAGGGTCCCCATGAGTCAGAACTGACTTGACGGCACTTAACAACAACAAAGTTGCAAAGTTATTCTGTTTTTAATCTATTAAAACATGGTACATTCTCCTTATACCTCCCGTGGAATGTACTGCAATGTCTATTACACAGAAACATGCACATTGTGAAATAACTGAAACCAGAGAGACAAAGCCCTGGTGTGGCGCTGTAGGATAAGCACTGAACTGGTAAATACGAGGTGGGCAGTTCAAACCTACCAACAGCTCTCGGAATCCCTAAACAGAGTTGCTGTGAGCAGAGCCTGACTATAAGGCATATAACAACAACAAGAAGGATAGAGAGGTTCCTAAGACACCTCTGTCTCCTTTTTTTCCAAGGTAGACTTTCAAGTTTACACCTTTTCTTAGCTACCTTCCCCTATGAAATCTAAGTGTCCCATTTAATTTCAACTACAAAGAGGAAACAAAATAAAATAAGATTTCATTTGTGCAACTCTTTTAACTTCCTGCAAAAAAAGCTTCAAGGGCAAATCTGCTGCCCACTAAGCAAGATCATTCTCCACTTACTGGTAAACCATTCTAAACTGGAACAGAGAAGTTGATTTCTGAGACTTTCACATTTGTCTCAGGGGAACTTTCAGCCCTGCTCTAGAAACACAGCGGCAGCTTCATACTTTCATTTTATTCTTTGAATTTATATCTTTGTAAATGAGGATAAAGCTCTTTCTCCCCTCCACTGGGAAGACACACACACAGTAGATTTATTTCCAGCATTAGTGAAGGCTTTTCTGAGCCAACTGGGGGCTGTGGCTGAGAGTTGCTGGCCAGGTCTGTGATCATGAAGTAGGATTTTATTTTTTTCCTTGAAAATTAACTTTTCCTACTCAGACTCATTTCTCAGTTCCACATCCTCAACCGGATCTCTTAAATGCCCTGGGGTATATTTTAGCGCTTATCCCAGACCAACTCCTACTCCTTCACTTCACTACACCCTCAACCCTGTGTGATCTCCCCATTCCTATGCACCAATGCCTGCAGTTATAAATTAGCCCTGACTTTTTTCCAGATTCATTTTGGCAAATGCATTCAAGAGGTTTCTGTTTTACAGGTATCTCAAATGCATCATGTCCACAACTAAGTTCTTCACCCTCATCTGCCCCACAAAGTGCTCCTTGTTCAGTCTTTACTATGTCAATTAACAGCATAGCTTTCAACCATTTGCTCAAGCCAGAGACATGGGAACCATCTACCAACCCATCCTTTCCCTCACCTAGTGTATTACCAAGTTATTTCCATTCTACCTTTCAGCAAATGAACTAAATTCTATCCATTTTCCTCCATCTGGTGTCTACAGACATCAGCCTAGTCCACACCCTTTTCCAATCTCTTCTCACAATACAGCCAGAGTGTTTTTTTAAAAAAATGTAAATTAGAAAATGACTCTCCACATAAAACTTTTCTCACTTCTGTGTTAACTACCACACTTCTTGATTCCTGAAATAACCAGAGTAGCCTAAATTTCTACTTTTTTTCCTAATGTCTTTTCCTAATAAAATCTAGACTGTCAAATGATAGTCTACCATGCCTGATATGTAAGGCTTCTGACACAACCAATTTCACCATCTCTTCACAATACTTAACCGCTTCTCCATGAAAACAAATCGGTATACAAAACCACACAGGTGGGTGTTTTAGTGTATTTTTAAAAGCTACAGAAGCAGACATTTGTTTTACTTTGCTAAATATGTGGTTCCTTCCCTTTAAATGCACTCCAGAGTGTGGTTTCTCTTGCTGTCATCAATCAGATTTTTCAAGAGGAAAGATTTGTTGTACACAGTGGGAAAATGTCAGAGGAAGATAAAACAAATATTTAGAGTAAAAGTTGGGTGCTGTGGTTCTGACTGCAGTGGATGATTAATCATATATATCTGCTTCTATGTCTTAAGTCCTGGTGTGGCACTGTAGGGTAAGCACTGGACTATTAACCGGAAGGTGGGCAGGACAGTTCAGACGCACCAGTCGCTCCTCAGAAACCCTATACGGGCCTGCTATGAGTAGAACCACCTCCATGGCACTTAACAACAACAACAATACTTCTATGTCTGGTGGGATCTATGTTTTAAACACGTAGCAGAAGGATGGACACAGGCCATGTCCTGGGAAGTGACTAAAATGGGCACAGAACATGTTCTTAAATGAAAAGTTCTGACCGTACTGATTCAATGTTATACCTATTAAAATGATTTCACTTGTGTTTAGAAATAAGCATGCAAATTATACACAAATTTAAAACTTATGTCATATGTCAAAAACATACTGAGAATAATTACTATGTTAAAACTATTCACAATTATTTTATAGAAATACAGTGTAAATGTGATTTTCCACCTGCTTATCTTACTTTCCCTCCATGGCTTATATGAGGGGGCTTCAAAAAATTTCATGGAACCTAGCCCTCAAACGTGCCATGTGCCTTTGCTCTCAGGTCAAGAATCACTGCGCAAACAGAAATTGTTACCTTTTTTTTTGCCCTGCCCATCAT
>NW_006408746.1:1608892-1633859 GCF_000296735.1 Chrysochloris asiatica | reverse complement strand
AAAAAAAAAAAAAAAGTTCATGGAAAAATTCCATTAATTCCATTTTTTCATGAACTTTTTGATGCTTCTCTGTATTTCCTTCCCTGGATTAATCAAAAACTGTATTTTAGTAATGGATGCTGTAAAGTAAACTGATTCTCAGGGAAACTCTGGTTTTGCAATTGTAAGTTGAAGATAAATATTGATGGTGACAATATACTAACATATGTATGAAGGACATATATTATTGGAAGGAAAATCAAAAACTACAAAAAAAAAAAAAAACCCCACTTCAAAAATATTAATTAATGAAAACTATGTCACTGTTACTATTGTTAAGTGCCGTTGAGTCAGTTTCTGAGGAGTGGCTGATGGATTTGAACCACCAACTTTGCAGAGCAAACTGACTTTGCAGTCCAGTGCATTAAGCCACAGCACCATACTAAGACTCCATAGTAGGATACTTTATTCCATCAAAAACATTGAAAAGAGAAATTATTTAAGTATAAACCTTAAGTGCACTAAAGTGTTCTTTTACTATGACAACTTATTGTCCTGGGGTCCTGAGAAAGTAAAGGATAACTTACAAAAGTCAAAATACTTTGTAGCTAATAGTCCCATGAACTGCCATACTGCTTAGAGTAAATACTGAGACCCAGTTTCCTCATCTATAGAATGGAAATAATGATCAATACCTCTTAGAGTTGTTCTAAAGATAAATTAACATGGACCACATATAAGTCTCTCACAGAATGTCTGACCGAAAAAAAACAAAAAACAAAAAACAAACTGGCTTTCTCCACACGTTTATTTAAAAGGCACAACAAATTAAAATTGAATTTCATTCTGATGCTCTTCAGCATAGACTCATTTTTATTCAAAATTTATCAACTCTTTCTGGATGTATTATGAAACTGAGAAAAGCAAAATACAGAAGGTTGTGTGAAAACAGGAACCTCGAATGATTCAGTTAATAAGGAGTTAGATTCCTTTTTCTGTTATGCCATTACAAAAATCTAACATATATTAAAATTTTCTTTTATAAGGGAATTTCTTTTTCTTTTCTTTTTTTTAAGTTGTTGAGTCTACTTTTAGCAATAGATTCAGTTCTACACAGACTCTATATCAAGGCATTGTAAGGGTATTTTCTCTATAGGAAAATGGCCCACAAAGAATAGAATGGAAACCTACCATAAAAAGACAAGGGCAGAAACATGCAAAGCAACAGGGGCAAGCTGCAAAGGAAATGGGTCAAAAACAAGTGTAAGTGAAAAATCTCAATGAAAAGCCACACAGTGAACAATGATTACTACAACAGCATTCTCACTAGGAGTTTTTGAAGCCTCCCCAAGAACCAGACACCCAAAGGCAGGGCAAGAAGCCAAATAAGAATAGTATGAATGGAAATAAAGGTACAAGAAGCTGAAGATTCTTGAGTTGGAAAGCTGGATGACATGGAATGTCAGCTTTCTCATTTGCTAAGTAGGGGGATCATTTCAAGTTGATGTGGTTTAAATAAGAAAAACCATTTTAATGAGATTCAATGAGTCTTCAATCTAAAAACACCCAGCAGTGTACTTGGCTCATGAGAAACCACAAAAGATCACTAAGTTTTGCTACTTGATTTAATATTACTTGAAATCGAGATACAAGAAGTCAAATCAGTATTTGCACATATTGTATTCTTTCTATTCATTTCCTGTTTAGTCTCCATTTTTCAAATTTGTGGATAAGAAATATTATGTTCTGAAGAAAACACTGTGAAATCTTTCCCAATGTGATCTCAAGCTGTTTTTCATGCTTAAAATTTGTTATCTCTTTATCATGATTTTGGGTTCAAGTTTGTATCCTTTATTTTGGTGGCTTAGTTTGTGATGGTTTTGAAAATGTCGTTTTCTGTGCTACAAATCCTCTAACTTCATATTAGACCACATCCTGGTCCAGTTTTATCAATTTTCCCTATTGATCATGTGGTCTTGATTGCTTTCTGTACTGAATAAAACAACAAGATATCCCTACTTCTCTAGGCCCACAAATAACAAGATTTGAAGAAAGTTTGGAGGTATTTATATGAAGTGATATGGTTGGAGGCTCAAAGAATGTTAGTTCCATAAATATTAAAACAGAGGTTATAAGAATAGAATTGGCTTTGGCTACCCAAAGTTAGACTGAGAAGTTTGCAGTCATGAGACCTTACTGGCTGCCCTGGACAATGATGATGATGACAATAATAACAATCGTTTGTTGTTGTTGTTGTTAAGTGCCGTTGAGTCTATTTCAACCCATAGAGAACCTGTACAGGTCTCCAAGGAACAGCTAGCTGGTGAGCTTGAAACACCAACCTTGCAGTTCAAATGACTTTGCAGTCTGACACATTAGCCCACAGAAGCACACCAGGACTCTTAAACTCTTACCACATTATCGGAGGAACCGCCCCACACTCTAATTTATCTTACTGATGCAACACAACAGGTAAACTGGGGTTAATGATTATTCTACTTTAGTCCAAAAGAGAAAGAGGGTCAGAACAAAGGATTACCCAGTTCCTGTACTTAGAATTCAAGAAATTTCTTGGGAATCTTACCAAACTAATTTAACAAAATGTGGGTTCTTCAAAAGTTAAAAAGTCATATGATGAAAAAACTTCTATAAGTTAAGTAAGCTTGGAAAAAATATATGTTAAGAAAATCCCAAAATCCACTCTTACTCACAGTATCCCTATAGGACTGAGTAGAACTTTCCCATGGGGTTTTCAAAGTTGTAAATGTTTACAATAAAGGTCTTGAGGAGTAGTGTAGTAAAGAAAGTTTACTATGCTTATCCAAGTTTTCAAACCTATTTCATAAGAGACCTAGTAATGAATTTGTAAAGTACTGGCACAGAATGAACTCAGTGAAAATTATTGTCTAACTAATTTGCTCTGAGTTCTTGTTTTCCCTCTGACACAGTGGTCCCTCTGGATTCACAATTTTCTCACACAAATGGGCAGATAGGTAGTTGGGCAAAGCCAGGCAAAGTGCTGTTTAACATCAGACTGTCTGGGTCAGAAAGCTGGCTCTAAACTGGCTCTGATATTGTGTACAGTGCTCCTGGGCAAATTACCTAACCTCTCTATACCTCAGTGTCCTCATCTGTAAACTTGAACACCACATGAAGTTTTTATGATGTAAAGTACTTAGAACAGTGTCAGATGCAAAATAAACTGTCAGTATATGTAAACTATCATTGTTGTTACTAAAGGCTGTCTAGTCAGTTCTGACTCACAGCAACCCTGTATAGGATTTTCAGGGAGTGGCTGGTGAGTTTGAACTGCTGACCTTGTAGTTCAAACCGACCTTGTGGTCCAGTGCTTATTCTACAGCATCACATTGTCAATATTATTGCTATCCTTATAATGAAGGTTGTTGTTGTTAGGTACCATCGAGTTGGCACCAACTCATAGAGACCCCATGCACAACAGAACAAAACACTGCCCAATCCTGGGCCAACCTCACAATTGTTGCTATGGTTTCCACAGATAAATAACACTATCTTTCCTCGCAAGGCACTCACCTTAACATGAGAGGCAGATTACACCATAAATTCTATACAAAAACTAAACTCACTGTTGTTCACTCAATCCTGACTCATGGTGACCCCATGTGTTACAGACTAGAACTTAGCTCCATAAGGTTTTCATAGCTGGAATCTTTTATGGAAGCAGTTTGTCAGGGCTTTCTTTTGCCATACCACTAGGTGGGTTCTGAACTGCCAGTTTGTTGGTCAGCAGCCAAGCATAAACAGTTTGTGCCACCCAGGACCCCAAATTCTATTATAATGTTGTTAAGTGCCATAGAGTTGGTTCTGACTCAGTGACCTTACATACAGTTTCTGAGGAATGGCTAGTGGGTTTGAACCGCCAACCTTGTGATTAGCAGTCCAGTACTTATTCTACAGCTCCACACCAGGACTCCTCTATAAAATTGCATTTGTTGTTAAGTGCTGTCAAGTCAGTTCCAACTCACAGCATCTCTGTATAGGGTTTCCAAGGAGTAGCTGGTGGATGTAAACCCTTGACCTTGTAGTTGGCAGTCCAATAGTCCAGTGTTTATGTTATAGTGCCACAACAGGACATTCCTCTATTATAATAGGAACATGTTTAAATTTAAAAAAAGTAATAGTAGTAGAGGAACCAACAGTTTTGTTGGATGGGGTAATGGTGGGAAGATAGGAGGCTTTCACGCACACACAAATTGACTGGGCTCCAATGCAAGATGGCAGAGTATGCATATGCACTGAGCAGCCCCTCTGTAACAAGGGCATGAGAGACCAAGTGATACAGATACGTGGATGGTGTTCCTGGAACCCTGAGCTTCAAAGGACAGAGCAGAGAAGTGGTGTGAGTAACAAATGGACATGGAAGCCGAACAGGAGCGGCACAAGTAAAGAAAAACAGGTAGGTGGTCAATTGGCCTGAAGCAGCACGGCCATCTTGAACTTTTGAGGATGGAGTCCTGGTGTGGTGCTACAGAATAATGAGCTGGACAGCAAGGTTGGTTTGAACCACAAGGATAGCAGTTCAAACTCACCAGCCATTCCTTGAAAACCCTATACAGGGTTGTTATGAGTTGGAACCAACTCCAAGGCACTCAACAACAACAACAACACTGATATAATGGCCTAAAGGCACAGGGTGAAGCTGGCAGTTGGCATCAAGGAGGGGTGCGGTTCTCCCTGTTCCTTGCATCCTGCCAGCCCAGTAGCATGTGGCTCTTCCTCCTGTGCAGCTTCTGCTCTGCCTGGGGTTGGACACAACCTCATCTGGAGGTGCACAAACCCACCCTGAACGAAGGAATATAAACAGTGAACTGTCTTCACACTCCCAGTCTTTAACACATCCAACAGGAAACAAGTGGTGATACCTGTTAATCACCAATTAAATGTAAATAAAATACTACAATATCTCAGAGAAAACGGACAATTTCAGCTTACAGAAAGAAACAAGACAGAATACAGCAAACAAGTGGCTAAAATACAGAGTCAGGAAATATACTAGAAACGGCATCAGTACTACTTGGTAAGGAATTTAAAAGAATGATATTTAGGTACCATCAATGAACTGAGAGAATAATTGAGAAAACTGCCAATGAAATCTAAGAAAACAGACACAACTTTAGAAGAATTCAAGAAAATATTAGATGAACAAACTGACAAAATAAATGAAAAATTGGAAACCATTAAAAAAAAATTAGCAAGTCAGAAGACTAATAAGAGCTAGAATATGAATTGAAAGGGCAAAGAAGTGGAATTTAATAAATGGAAAGCTGAATTAGTGAGCATGAAAACAAGTCTCTCAATATTCATCTATGAGAGGAACAACTGGAGTCCAGGTGTGGCACTGGAGGATAAGCACATGACTTCAAGATTGGTTTAAACAGCAAGTTCAGTGGTTCAAACTCACCACATGCTCCTTGGAAACCTTGTAGGGTTGCTATGGGTCAGAACTAGTTGGATGGCACTTAACAACAACAAGACCTTTTTAAAGTGTTTAAGAGCAAAGATGTCAGCTTGAGGACTAAGGTGTGCCTGACCCAAGCCATAGTATTTTCAATAACCTCATATGCATGTGAAAGCTGGACAGTGAATAAGGAAGACTGTAGAAGAATTGATGTTTTTGAGTTATGGTGTTGGAGGAGAATATTGAAAGTGCCATGGGCTGCCCATAGAACCAACAGATCTGTGTTGGAAGAAATGCAGCCAGAGTGCTCCTTGGAGGCCAAGATGGCCAAACTTCGTCTCTTATACTTCAGACAAATTGTCAAGAGGGACCAGTCGCTGGAGAAGGATATCATGTTTGGTAAGGTGGAGGGTCAGAGAAAAAGAGAAAGACCCCCAGCGAGATGGATTGGCCAAGTAGCAGCATCGATGGACTCATGCGTGGCAACAGTAGTGAGGTTGGCCCAGGATTGGGCAGTGTTTTGTTCTGCTGTGCATAAGGTCACTATGAGTTGGTACCAACTCGATGGCATCTAACAACAATAACAAACAACAACAAAGGAATAATTAGAAAAATGAACAACAAAAACACCCCAAAAAACCCAAGATGAAGTAGGACATTATCAAGAGGAAAAATTTATGCATGATTGGAATTCCAGATCAAGAAGAGACAAAAAACAAAACAGAAAAAGAAAAAGAGAAACTATTGAAGAGTTGTTAGAAGGAAACTTCCCTAAAATCATGAAGGATGAGAAGATAGCTATTCAAGCAGTTGAATGAACCACAAACAGGATAGATCCCCAAAGGAAATATAATCATATTTAAGACAAAATATCATCAACCTTCTCAAAACCAAAGACAAAGAAAGAATCCTGAGAGAAGCTTGGAAAAAATGAAAAGTTACCTAAAAAGGAAAATTAGTAAGACAAACTTCTGATTTCCCAGGAGAAACCAGGCAGGCAAAAAGACAGCGGAATGGCATATACAACACTCTGAAAGAATAAAATTGTCAACTAAGAATCATGTACCCAGAAAAATTGTCCATCAAATATGATGGTGAAATTAGGACATTTTCAGATAAACAAAAATGAAAAGAATCTATAAAAACCATACCAATCTTACAAAAAATCCTAAAGGGATTTCATTGGATGGAGGACCAACAACAGCAGACAACAGCCTGAGATTAACATACATGATAATGCCAACATTCAACCCAGATATAGAATTATTCAAAGTCAAGCAAACTAACAAGACTGAAAACAGAGATGCTGTATTGCAACAACAACAAACTATAAAGAAGAGGGAATAATGCAGTTACAAAACTTCCAAATGAAGGGGAATGCAAATAGATTTTAAGAAAAAAAAAACAAACAAACATAAAAATAAACCTAACTGTAATCCTTACAAACTAGGCCTAGCCAGCCCCTATCCCTAACACTAACCCTAGTCCTAACTATAACCCAATTATTAAATGAAGTCCTAGGACTAGTCTAGATTTAGCTTTAGTCATAACCCTAACTTCTATAGGTCACCCTCCAAATAAAGAAATAAAATTAAAAATTTTTTAAAAGGAAATGGTCAATGAAAGATCATCAGGAACAACCCAAAACAAAAATGGCATTATGACTGGCTGCTTCAAGAATAAGCAAGTTGTTCACCAGGAAGTCATCAAGGCAAGCAATCAAATCCCTTCAGGACAAACCCCCCTCTAAGACTGAAACTCAAAGGGAACATATCAGCAGGCATGTAAGCTTGCTGGTGACCACATCAGTCTACTGGTGAGTGGAAGAGGGGAAAGGCACCAATAAAGAAATGAGCTGAGTCCAACCACATTCCATAGATTCCCGTTGACCTGCAGATGAGAGAGAGAAGAGGAAGGGCTGGTTGGTTCAAAGTGTGGTGAGACCTGGGGATACCTGAGTCCATGGATGAGGACATAGCCACAGAGGGCTAGAGCTGAGAGTGAAGCATCCAGCAGTTATGAAGTGAGGGGCGATGCACAAGAACACTCAAACTTGCAGATAGTACCCATTTGACCTAGTCTTGATGCCTTTATAATCAGAACTTGACTAAAGGAAGATTAAAATAAAATAAAAAAATTTTTTTAATAGAAAGGAAATGAGGGTAAATGGCTACAATTTGATGAACTTGACCTATACTTATGTAGGTAGTAATTCTAAATACCATCAGAGAGGGCAGGAATCTTCATATCAAATATCCATGTTAGCCCCTCTGTATACAGGGTAGATAGGGATGGGCAACTTAGACATAGGCTACCCAAAATGAGGGGGCGATAAAGGCATGAAGTGACTGGCTGGCTTACAAGGTTTCAAGAGGAAGTTTAGTTTAAGAGTGTGTGAGGGAAGATAGAGTCCCCACTGAATAGTTCTCCTCTTGTCTAAATGGTTCTGGAGATAAGATTCTTATGATTTAGTAGTGAATAATTGCTATCATGACTAATTGCAACTGTCACAATTGTAAAAGGTAGAAGTTTAGTAACAAAAACGGCTGAGTAGTTAATCTTACAGTCCAGAAACAGAGGACCCTAGACCATCAAGGGAGAAGATCATAAGCAGAATGCGGGACCTTCTCCAGGGAAGCAGCAAAACCAGAGATGGAGGCAGAAATGGGGACATGGAGAGAGGAAGCAGCTGAGGACTTTAAATTAATGGAAAGAGAGGTACTGAGAGCTGGTGGCCAGGAGGCAGACTTGCAGAATGTACCCTTTGGTGGTATAAATTATTATATACGTGTGAGTGTTTTCCAAAAAAAAGAGTGCAAAAGTGAATAGAGAGAAATACTGTTAACTGATGGTACATGGAGGTGATTATAATCATTGCAATGAAACAAAGCATATGATTTGTTGACTGTAAAACTGATGATCTGCCCTGTAAACTTTCACTCAACTCACAATAAAAAACTTAAAAAAAAAAAAAAAGGGAAACAGATTCAATAAAAGTCCCTTAAAGAAAGAAGCTTCTGCAAGGCCCAAGAAATACTATAAAGGTAGAAGGCTTTCAAGAGTGTTTTGGCAGGGGCAGGACATACATAGCCGGTATCAGGAGTAGTATTCTTAAGAGTTATGGACCTTCTGTAGCAGAAGTGCCTAGAGCTTCTTAGGAATATAGTTTGCCTGGTTATGCCCCAAATCTGCTAAATCAGAATTTACAGATTTGGAGGGCCACTGTTTTGTGGCATACTCTTGGTGGTAGTGGTGGTTATGTGCCATGGAGTCGGTTCTGACTCATAACGACCCTCTATAGGGTTTCCGAGGCTATAATTTTTATGGGAGCAGCAAGCCTCATCTTTTCCCCACAGCTGACCTTGAGGTTAGCAGCCCGACTCTGGTAACCACTATGCTACCAGAGCTCCTAGAACAATCTAACATGTTCAGTAAATATCTTTGGCCACAAAGTCACACTCCGAGTAGATTACACACAGACTTTATTTCCTTTCAAAATGTGTTCACTAAGATAGAGATATGAACTCCTGCATGGAATCTGGAAAAAAATTATTTCTGACAGACCTTATTAAAGTTTGAAGGAATTTTGATAATGTTTTCATGAAAATAGAATAATTAGTCCCTTTAAGATGACACTTTAACCAAAATTGAACAGGTTCTAACTCTATCACTAGGTTACATATGGGTTTGAATTAAAATTAAAATATCCTACAACCGTTCATATAAAACTAACTCTGGTGAACAATTCCTTTTCTTTAAATTGAATGAATTCTTCCTTAATATGTTGAATTGGGATGCATTATACTTTTCTTAAGGAGCTCTGGTAGCATAGTGGTTACAAATCGGGCTGTGAACCGCAAGGTCAGCAGTTTGAAATTACCGAGCTGTTCTGCGGGAGAAAGATGTGGCTTTCTGCTCCCGTAAAGATTTACAGCCTTGGAAACCCTGTGCAGGGTCGCTATGAGTCGGAACCGACTCCACGGCACTTAAAAAAAAAAACAAATGCTTTTCTTGGTTAGACTTCATGTTAATCACTTTGGACATGTTATCAGGAGGGACCAGTCCCTAGAGAAGGGCATCATGCTTGGTAAAGTCGAGGGTCAGCAAAAAAGAGGAAGCTCCTCAAGGAGATGGACTGACACAGTGGCCGTAATCATGGGTGTAAGCATGGCAACTATTGTGAAGTTGGACCAGGACTGGACAGTGTCTCATTCTGTGGTGCATACGGTCACTATGAGTCAGAACTGACTGGATGACACAACAACAATGATTTTCTTAAAGACTTTAATTAAGCTGGGCATATTTATATATTTTCTTAAGGACATTAAGCCTTTCCACTGCTATATAACCTAATCTTCCATCAGAATGCAGAGGAAAATCTAAACAAGCTCCATGATTTTCTTCCCAGTTCCACCCCCAAGTATTCCCATCCTGCCAGAGTCCCAGGCTCCTAATGAATATTTATAATCACGCAGTGCTCAGAAATCCAGTAACAGATTACAAACGTTAACACACTGGAGTGTGCTATCATTACTGGTTCACACATCTTTTCTGGTCTCATCAGGTTGCCCGTAGCCACATAACAAGAAAAACCACACAACAAAATGATAGGTGGCTCTACAGTATTCATCATTTGGTCCTCTCCTTACTTAACCCTGAGGGAGCTAGATGAGAGAACTCAAGCGGTCTGTTCAAGGGCACATAATTTATGGCAAAGCTAAGCAAGCTACACGTCCTTCTTGCTACAGTACACACCCGATCTAGGAGAAAACTGAAATTAAGAGTGTTCATGAGGTTCAAACACATCATCCACTCCTTGGAAACTCTATGCAGGGTCACTATGAATCAGAACCAACTCAATGGCACTTAACAACAACAATTGCTTATACATTTTCAATCAACAACCACAATGTTGCTGAACAAGCTGAAGATTCCCACTTCTCAAAGCTCATCTGCTCTCCCAACTTGTACAAAAAGGAAGGAACACAGGTCTTATACATCAGGGAATAGAAACTAAAGAACAGCAAGGTATATTCCCCTCAACCTCTTTCTCACTGTAAAATTACTGCTCACTCTTTAAGACTCAGTTTAAATGGCATCTTTTCAAAATCTGATGGCCAGAATAAATCTCTCCTTTTAATATAATTGGAGTCTGGGTGTGACACTGGACTGCTAACTGCACGGGGGCAATTCAAACCCACCAGTCACTCCTCAGAAACCTTATACAGGGTTACTATAAGTCGGAATCGACTCAACAGCACTCAACAACACACCAAATATAACAGACATTGGTGGAATGCTCGCCTTCTGTGAAGCAGACCTGAGTTTGGTTCCTGGCTAATGTGCAGCCATCACTCAACTGTGGAGTGTATGTTGCTATGATACTGAACAAGTTTGGACTAGGAAGAAAGGTCTGCTGTTCTACTTCTGAAAACCAGCCAATGAATCACTAGGGCCCAATCTGCAACCAATCACAACAATGGTTCCCTGTGCATGGAGTCTGAGTCTGGGCTGATTTGATGGAAGCTAACAACACTCTTCTAATATGGTTTTCCACGTGGTGTGACAGTTAAGTTTCTTATTTTAATTGATTGTAAATCATTGCCACCTAAGGTACCATGCCTATTCATCTCTGTATTCATCAAAGTGTTTAACACATGCCTTCAAGCTAGCATGAAGTGAATTAAAAACACAGTGCTCTCATCTGCCTCCACAGAACCCATCAATATCTTTTGCAGCAATTCATGAAATTGTATCAAGAGATTAATTCAATTTCTTGTATCTAGAGTTTAATAAGCTAATTTACTTATACTCTATGGATGAAAACATAACCTTACATGGGAATTATAAAATATTTTGTTCTAAGGGAGAGGAATCTGTATAAAAAATTCTTCAATAGAATTCTCTCTTTTTTTGCTGTCCTTGGCCAAAACATACTAAAAAACCAGCTACTTTTATATGGCAAAGTCACCATATTTAGCTACATCAATCCCTACAACAGCAAATGTTCTGGAATCTTCCATGCCAATAGTACAAGGCCATCTGTTTGAATATTTTAGGATCAGTAACCTCTTGGCCTCCACTTGGGCATCTCTCAAATATCCATCTTGGCACAACCTCCCAACATTCCTGTCACAACCTTTCCCCAATAACTATAAAAAATTTTAAACTAGTCAAGCATTTTATAGCATGTCCACATCCTAGGGACTAGAATTAAATGAAAGGAAAAATGGCAGGATGGGATTTGCTGGGCCTTAATGTGAACTCTTTTATTCCAAGTACCAAGACACCCTGAATCTCTGAAATTCTAAGATTAAAACCCTGAGAAAACTCCAGAGGATTATAAAAGCAGCAATGCTCACCACTGGGTATTTCCAGAGTGACATTTAAACGCTTTGTGAAGTGGTTTCTACTCTTCTGTCTAACCTTTTCTTCCATACTAATGCTCAGGCTTCTCTCTGTGTTTTACTTAGGTCAGGAGTCTCACAGAAGTTGTAACTTAAAGACCCCATTGTTTGGCCAGCCTGCACAATGTTATAATAGTCTTAGAATTAGTGGTTCATGTTTTAAAATCGAAAAATTTAACCTCCAAATATGAGGTCCTGACTTCCTTTGAACAATTAGAAAGACTATCAGGCCAAAATGGGATCACCTTCCCACACGGCAACAGTAGACTTGAGTCAAATTGAAATTGCCCTATTAGAAGGAGACTATCTATCCTTTCCAGTTCTCAGCAAGCCCTCCCTGGGCCTTGTAGGCATTTGATTGTGCAACACACACCTCACAAAAATAAATGAGTATAGTTCTACTGGATAGTTACTCTCCTGTATATCAGAAACCCAAGGGTATGTGTGGGTCCTGTGGATTTTAGAAATATATACAAACTACATATAGTCAGTGCGTTTCTAAGGAGGGTTTGCAGAGGGAGGGAGTGAGAAGGTTAAGAGTGATAATTTTTTTCCCATAAAACTTGTTATTTAGTCACAGAGTTCAGGAAGCTATATTTAGGTATCAAATTTCATTCTTATTCCTATAGAATGTGTTAACTGGGGCAGAGAGGTGGTAAATTTGCCAGCTTAATAAAGGTCCTGGGAAAGAACTGAACTTAGATTTCCTATAACCATTTGGAGATCTACACAGTAAACAGACTTATGAAAGAAAAGCTTTCTCTCATTTATTCATACATTCAACAAATTTTTATTTGGCATGCATCTACTGTGTGCCAGAAATCCATGGATGGTGTAAAGAGTTAACACACTCAGCTGCTAATGGAAAGTTTGGATGTTCAAGTTCACCAAGAAGCACCTTGGAAGAAAGACCTGGAATTAGTCATTGTAAACCTTATGGAGTACAGTTCTACTCTGACACACACGAGGTTGCCATGAGTCAAAATTGACTCAACAGCAACTGCTATGTGCATGCCAGAAAAAGTATCTACTCTCAGGAAGCATAGATTTTGGAGAAAAAGAGACATAAGAAGACACAAACAAGCAAGTATAAAAATGTTAAACAGTAACAAAAGCTAGAAGAGAAATAAAGCATATTGGGGGGTATGTTTGAGGAGCTGGGGGGGAACCGCTGTCATTTTACTCAGAGTAGTTTCTGAAGGCCTTTTTGAGAAGGGTGACATCTGAGCAAAAATATGAAGGAAATGAAGGGGAGACATCTTGGGTTGGTGATGGGCCCATCCCAAATAACCATTGGCTATTGGCCCATCCCAAATAACCAACTCTTCAACGAAGCCTTTGTTGACTAGCCTAATCTCTAACTCCTTTTACAGACTGTTTCATAGTCATTATCTGCTTACGTTTTTCCTATTAGGGAATAAAGTCTTTGCAATTGGTCATCATTCATTCCTTGCCATAATCAACATTCAATCTTTAATATATGTTTGCTGAATGATAAAATATTTTCAGGTTTTATTTGGGGGGAGGCTGTAGGAAGACAGGGGGGTACTATTCCTTATAAAATGCAAGTAAAATAAGATACCATAAATAAATCATGTGACTATTAATTAGGGATCAAATCTCAAAAGTTCTTAAATAAGAAATGACTGCCAATGCAATCCTTTGGGGGAAAAAAACAACTAAACATCCATTATTTAAAAACCCAAACAAATACTTGTTGTGAGTTAATCCCAACTCATGGTGACTCATGTGTGTCAGAACTGAGCTCCATAAGGTTTTCAGTGGCCGATTTTTCAGAAGTAGATTGCTACGGCTTTCTTTCAAGGAGCCTCTGGGAGAGCTTGAATCTCAAACTTTCAGTTAACAGCTTAGAGTATTAATCATTTCTACCACCGAAGGACAAACACCAGGTGCAATCAACTTGAGCTGACTAACAGTGACCCCATGTGTGCTAGAGTTGCTGTTGGTGTTAGGTGCCATTGAGCAGGTACCGACTCATACGGGTGCTATGCACAACAGAACGAAACACTACCCGATCCTGGGCCAACCTCACAATGGGTGCTAGAGCAGAGCTGTGCTTTTTACGGTTTTCAATGGTTTATTTCTTGGAAGAAGATCACCAGTTCTTTCTTCTGAGGTGCCCTGAGTGGATTCTTGAACTTGTAACCTTTCGGTTTTAACTGTTTGTACCACTCCGACATAAAGATAGTTCTAAAAACATCTCTCGATAATACTTGGAAATGGTAATAATTACTAAGAACCCAAAGGCTGCAGAGACAATAAGATAATTCTGCTTTTGGAATAGACATTGCTTTCTTCAAATAGCAATACTGAGAAAAGCACATTGCTTCTTTAGGATTAATTCCTGAGACACTGGAAATTTAAAAAGACTCAAAATCGATCCTTCTTCTCAAGTTTATTAAAGAAATCAAAAGTTGAACATTAAGTTAAGATATAAAATAATACCTTTAGTTTTATATTTTTCCCTTTCTGAAATTAGCTCATTTATAATTATATTTAGAATAATTAAAATAATAAAGCCAAAAGACCCATAAAGACAAATGGTTTTGTTAAAATAATTATAATCCTTTAATGTTGAGGGTATATATTTGGTATATTAAAGTAATTTTTCAGTTAAAGAAAATAACTAAAAAGACCATTACAGTTGTTTTCCTCCAAGACATGAAAAACATTTCCGTAAATATATTAACTTGCTGTCTTGGAGATGGATTACTTCCCTAATGGTAGGTATCTGGGTAAAATAAACATTGGCAAATAACATAACACAACCAATCAATTTTATGACTAGTTGCTGCATAATAACAAAAATAAATCACTTCTCTTAAACAGCTTGGCAGCCTCCAGCTTTTGTAGCTTTGTCTTTTTACCTACTCATTCAGTGCTCCAGAATGAAGGCCAGCATTCCACCTTTCAACACTTCGATCACTGGCACTAATGTTACAGATGGAAAAGGCCTCAGAGAGTACTCTGGGTTGCAACTACGTCCTGTGTGAAAAGGTGTTTTATGATGGGATTATCAAAGGGAGTATAAATAATACAAATTACTTCATTTCAATCAGTTTACAAAACTTCAGCTAGTAACATGTTGTTGTTAAGTGCCTATGAATCAATTCTGACCAATAGTGACCCTATATAGGGTTTTCAAGGAGCAGTTGGTGAACCTGAACCACTGACCTTGTGGTTCAAACACCCTTGTGGTTCAAACGACTTTGCAGTCTGACACATTAGCCTATAGCGCCACACCGGGACTCCAGTAACATGTTAGGTCCCCATGATATATATTTATGTTGTTTTTTTCATTTAGATCAAATTCACATAACAGAAAATTAAACACTGTAACCTTTTTAATGCATACAGTTTGGTAGTTCTTAGGGTATTTACAATGTTGTGCAACCATCATCACTATTTAACTTCCACATCCTTTTCAACACCTCAAAAATGGGCCCTTAAAGTGTTTTGTGAATTTTTGGTAGTTAGTAGAAAACATTAAAATTTGGAGTTTTCACATAAAAATACAAATTTCCGGCTTCTTAGGAAAAAATCTGACCTCTGGCAACACAGTAGAGCCTGGGGCAGAGACTCTCTAATTTACAACTTGGCCATTCCTGCATTTGGTACTTTTCTGGCCTGATTTAAATGACCAGGGGCATCAAACTTTTCTACTATAGAATCTTCACTGAAGCCTCTCTCTTCACCTGACAAGCCATACAGTATATGTTGCTGTTGCTAATTGCCTCAGATGTGGTCTCTAACTCACAGCAATCAGATGCGCAATGCTGCCCAGTCCTGCACCATCCATCCCCATAATTGTTATGGATTAGATTGTTGTGATCCATGGTTTTATTGGCTGATTTTTCCAAAGCACATGGACAGTCCTTTCTTCCTAGTCTATTAAAAAGTCAATCTCAGGGGCAGGCTTGTAGTGTATACCCTTTGGTTGATTGATGATGCATGGAGGGGATTGTAACCATGGCAATGAAACATACGCGATAGGATGAATGTAAAGCTAACGTTCTCCCATGTAAACTATCACATAATTCACAATAAAACATTTAAAAAAAAAGTCAGTCTCGGGTCTGTTTCCGTATGGAAACCAAGAACTCTATCATTGAATCACCACTGCCTTTATCCTGTATCTAGCTGAGAAATAGCCTAAATAGATGTGCTTTTTGAGTACTACACCTGGGACTTTCCTTTATCTTGCAGTTTTTCTTAGTACAGACATGCCTCAGAGAAACTTCAGGCTTGGTTCCAGACCACCACAATAAAGCAAATTCCATAACAAAGTGAGTCACATGAAATTTCTGGTGGGATCCCAGTGTAAGTAAATGCTATCTTACGCTATTTTTGTTGTTGTTGTTGTTATATGCCGTTGAGTCAGTTCTGACCCATAGTAACCCTGTATAGGGTTTCCAAGGAATGGCTGGTGAGCTTGAACTGCCAACCTTGCGGTTCAAACCAACATTGTAGTCCTGTGCATTAACCCACAGGACCACACCAGAGCTTACGCTACAATGTAGTCCATTAAGTGTGCATTATGAAAATGTCTGAAACATTTCAAACATTAGAGACATGTGACACAGAGACACAAAGCGAGCACATGCTGTAGGGAAAAAGGCGTTGACAGACTTGCTTAACGTCAGGTTGTCACAAACCTTCAGAAGTGCAATACAGCAAAGCACAATAAAGCAGTAAAACGAAGTATGCCTGAACTTTATTCCCCCATGGTTACTTAACATTTAAAAAATTTTTAAACTGTGATAAAAATATGTATCATAAAACAGACCAATTTCACCATTTTTAAGTATACAATTCAGTAGTATGATTTACATTCATAATGTTGTGCAAACATCACCATTACTTATTTCCAAAACTTTTTAATCATTCCAAACATAATCTCAGTATCCATTAAACAACAATTCTCTTCCCCATCCCAAGCTCCTGTTTACCTCTAACCTGCTCCTAATTTCTGTATCTATCTAGAATTTTTATTCTTTTTAAATTTCACTTAAAATGAAAACTATATGGATTATGTGACAGAAACTAGCACTCCTCCAATAATTGTTGTTGTTAAGTGCCGTCGAGTCGGTTCCGACCCATAGCGACCCTGTACAGGGTTTCCGAGGGTGTAAATCTTTATGGGAGTAGAAAGCCTGATCTTTCTCCCGCGGAGCAGCTGGTAGTTTCGAATCGCTGACCTTAAAGTTCGCAGCCCGATTCGTAACCACTACGCTACTAGAGCTCCCCTCCAATAATTACAAGGTAATAATAAAAAGTAATTCAAAGAGAGAGAGAAAAAAACAAACAGTATTATCCATTTCTAGCTAGATATTGTTTCCTATAAAAGGCCATGGGCCCCACACCTACCTACCTCCATATTACAAAGGGAGAGGTGAGTCAGTCAGAGAAGATGGCAAAGGATATACAGCCCTAAACAGTGACATTCTTGGATGATGTGAAGAATTACAAGGGAACTGAAAGGGACTAATATCATATTATGAATGAAGATGATTTAACATGTACCCTAGGTCTCCTATAACCATTTTTTGTTCCACCGGTGATAGATGAAACATACTTTGGAAAATAACCACAGGTCCCTCCATTCCCAGGCTGAATGCAAATCCTATCCATCTCAACAGCTTTGTCTTAAATATCTCAGTCACAGATGTTCTGGTTTGTATTCATTTACATATATATCTAATATCTCTAGATTGAAAAAACCTCAAAGGGAGAGAGAGGACTTCTACATTGCATATTCTGTCTGTGGTGAAGACTATTGGCATTAGCGTACATCTTATCAAATTTCTCTCTTAACATTTGTCTTGACATCTCTGCTGAGAAGAGTTTTGTTTTTTTAAGTGATTTTTAAGAATTCCAAACTGGATCTAATGCATTGAAACAGGTCTTGGTAGATACAGTGCCCAATATGGAAAAGATAAAGGGATGAATCTCTTTGCTCTAAGTTGAGGTACTACGAAAAACATTGAATACAATTACTACTGAGAAGTCATTCTTGGTATATAAGAAAGAGATAACCTATATAGAATAATTTTTGTTTTAAAGTGAAATAAGTATGCCTAACAGGCTGAGGGAAGAGTATAGCTTGAAGACATGTCTTTTGGGAGGGGACCATGTTCCATGCATGCCAAAGAGGAATCAAGTTGCAATACGAAGGTCAACTTTGTAGACAGGAGACGAATACCTACATAAACAAGAAAACACCTTGTTTTCTAACAAACGTTGCTGTTGTTGTTGTTATTAAGTGCTAGGGACTCAGTTCTGACTCATACTGACACTGTATAAGATTTCCAAGGAGCGGCTGATGAGTTTGAACCTCTGACCTTGCAATTAGCAGTCCAGTGCATATCTTAGAATGTCACACCAGGACTCCTATCTAACACAAAGTGTTTAAAAATATATTAAGATACACTTTATAATCATCAGTTAGTGTTTTTATGGCTTCTTGGTTCATTTTGCAAAAGATTGGAAGCCATATAGGATTTATGAGTGTGCACATGCAAAACTATCAATATTATTTTACCAACTCAAATGATTAGCAAAGTTTATGATTCTGTGTTTGTTCTTTGTTGATCATATCTAGCAAATTTTGATAACTTAATTAAATACTGTTTCTATGGAAAAAGATATTCTACTTCATCCAAATGTTATTCTTGATATGATTTCTAAGTCTTACTGCTGCAAAATGCAAGAAATAATTAAGAAAAATAATATCTTATAAATGCAATTATCTCCAAGATGGGAGACAATGTAGATTATAAAAGTGCATTGTATAGGGTAGCAATGAAAGAAGCCATTTGAATGTGTGATTTGAATACTTTACAAAATCTGAAAATTCAATCAACTGTAACTGAACAGTTTCCTCCTTAACTAGTCTGTTAATATTTCAACTTGTGCCATTCCATTTATCCCTGCTTTGGAAAGGATAGTGAGGGAAGTTCATGGATTTGGCAAAAAGAAGGGCTTTTTATCTCATGTTTTCGGTATCCATCATTAATGCCATTTGTTGATCTTGGAATGAAGGAAACAGATACTACTATTAGACATGAAATGTGATCTCATAGAGTATTTTTAAGCTGCCATCTGTACAGTTAGTCTTTATATAAGCAAAGGACAAGTGCTTCTCTGTACCTTTATTTCCTGAAACACACAAATACACAAATGCCAGAACTTCACCAACATTCCAAGGGATGACACATTCTATAACGAGTACCCAAAATGAATTCTGTCACATTTTCCCTGTTGGTGAACAAAAATAAAATATTTTTTCACTGTATCCCACAGAATAAAATAAGCCATACACCATACTATCTCTACCAATTTAGAAAACATGTTAAAATAAATTTTTAAGGACCTTACCTAAAGTCAAAGAAAATCTAATTCTTGAATATCGATTGTATAGCATCAATAAGTAGTCTATATTTATTCCATTAAGTTGGTATTATCACAAAATGGAGACAAGAAAAATGTTACAGAATGCTTGGATAAAGGTTCCAGATTCCAAACGTAGGTTATATTACTCTCCTAACATCTAACTAAAAGCACTAAGACGCCATGGAATTGAGTCATCTTCTCTTGAGTCGACTTATGGCTTAATGAATTCTTATGAAAGGTAAAGAATCTGAAACATGTTTACATATTTTTAAGTCTGTAGGAGTAACTGAAAAGCTGGTACTTGGTCAGTATACCTACCGCCGTTGAGTCAATTCTGACTCACAGTGATTCTGTAGGACAGAGTAGACCTGTTCCATAAGATTCCCAAGTTTGCTAATCTTTATGGAAGCAGACTACCACATCGTTCTCCTGCACAGTGGATGATGGGTGTGAACTGCCCACTTTTGGGTTAGCAGTCCAACATTTTAAGTCGTTACCTCTAGGGATCCTTTGGGTCAGTATTGTTGTTGTTAGAACTGTCACACTGGTTCCAACTCATAGCGACTCTGAATAAGGTTTCCAAGGAGCAGCTGGTGAGCTTGAACCGACTAGAACAGGTAAAAAGGTCCAAGCAGGCCTTCCCAAATGCTGCCCCATATGAATGAAGTGTATGATTTTTAACTGATTGCAGGCATCACTTATGATACAGCTAAAATCAGACAGCAAGGTCAGAAGTTTAATAAGTACCAATGTTTGGATGGCCCACAAATCTCATGAAAACTGCAATTTTCAATCCTGCAAAATGCTTTATCCTCTGAACCATCGAGTTCTCCTTATAATTCATAGGTTACTATGCATTTACTGTTTGCCTGCAACGTACTCATGATGAAAAAAATAGAAGAATCTCCCCAAATCACTTGCAGGGTCCAAAGACTCTTGATTATTGAAAAACTAGGAGAAATTAAAATTATAGAGTAGGGAATCATTTCGCTCAATGAAAACTTGGCTTATATGTAAATAATTCCACTTCTTCCATTAAAGCATAATACTAGAGCAGGAGAAGGTATAGGGAATTTGGAGAACAGAATTTCTATATTCTTAAAAGGCCAGATTTTTACCATACTCTAATCTGTACAGGGTCGCTATGGGTCGGAACCGACTCGATGGCACTTAACAACAACAACAACAACAATCTGATCACAGTAATAGCCACTTTGTCCTGTCCTATAAAGAAAGGAGGCAATAACAGGGGTATATCAGAGTCTCTGGTGTGGCACTGTGGGTTAATACATCAGACTGCAAAGTCGTATGAATTGCAAGGTCAGTGGTTCAAGCTCACCAGCTAGCTGCTCCTTGAAAACCCTATAAGGGTTGCTATGGGTTGGAATTGACTCGACAGCACTTAACAACAACAACAACCACAGTCTCACTCTCTGCTAAGTACAGTAATCATAACCTCTTACCTTATACTTTATAGCAAATAAAATCTATGTGGGGACCTAAAGATGTTCTCCAAACCATTCAGATTTCACCCTAGCCAAAATATCTACATAGCTTTTGTATTTCAAAATCATCATTTCCTGACACATTTCTATTTGAAAAGCAAATACAAGTCCAGGGAAGACACTTGTGCAAGAGACAAGAAGGATTCCGAAAGATAAACATTTGTGTGCATGTGTGTTTTATAGACACATCTCTTCTGATAAATGCTGTATCTAATTTAAAATGTCCACAAAATCTGGTGTCAAGACTTCTTAAATCCCAAAAAAGGAGGGGGGCGGGCAGGTTGCTGCTTATTCTAGCCACAAGAATAAAGGGAAGCAAATTTTATTGTATGTATCAGTAGGAAATTAAATTTGGGGAGATAACAAGAAAAAAATTAAATATCAAGTCCTGAATCAGTAGCTGTAGGCAACAAGATGCCCAAACTCCTTTGGTTATCTATTAAAATGTACAATTCTTCTCGAGTTAAAAAAGACCTGCCTGACAAAAGATATCTAAGAATCACTAGATTGGAAAGTAAGCTTAGGGAGAAACGCTACTTCAAGTGAGCCTTTGAGTCAAGAGAAAAATCATCCATTCTATACAGCTGGCCAGGCACATTCTTATTATGTTTTAGCTTAACCTGTTTCATAGGAAGATGAAGGTTATTTCACTATTGCCTATCTCAGAGTGGTGATGATTTTAAAAGAGCTAAATAAAAGGGGGTGGACTCCTGGTGTGGTGCTGTAGGATAAGCACTGGACTGCTAACCACAGGGTCAGCAGTTTGAAGCCATTAGCTGCTCCTTGGAAACCCTATGCAGGGACTCTACGAGTCAGAACCAACTCTAGGGCACTTACCAACAACCGCAACAAATACTAGGGAACATGGTGGCTCTGTAGGATAAGTACTGGACTGCTAAACACAAAGTTGTGGGTCTGAGCCTCAGAAACCCTATACAGGGTCTGCTACGTGTCCAAAATGATTTGACAGCACTAACAACAACCAATATAAGAAATAAGATAGGTAAGTCTCATAACTGTTCAAATAGCCTCTTAAGCTATTTTAAAAAAAAAAAACACCAGCACCATAAAACAAGTCTCAATCGGTATACTAAAATGTCAGGTGAAGTGACTGCCTGGAAAAAACGAGAGAGCAAAGTGGCTGGGTTTGAACTTATCAGGCATGTTGAAGTGAATGACAAAGACCTATTCTGTCCAGAAAATCCCCCACTTTATTTTTAAGCTTGGAAACTGGTTAGTCATATCTATACTGAATGCTTCCTGTCCACAGGCATGATGATGGCAACAAACTGCCAAGTTTAGTACAGCAGTTGAGTACATTTAGTCAATTGACTCATTCACGGGATAGAAAAACATCATCAAATATTTTTTCCAAAAAAATCTGGCTAACTGAAGCTTTAAAAGAAATACAATGAAGATAGGTTTTATTATTTCACAGCATCAGGATTAAGAGAGAAAGAGAGAGAGCTACAAGCAATATTAACCCAAGAGTCTTTGTTAGTAGTTTTTGTGATGTCCTAGCACTACTACCAATCATAACAGCCCCTCCCACTCCACCACGCCCACCCTCTGCAATTAAAAAGTCCAATTGCCATTTCATATCCTCATTTCCAAAAATGCCTGAAGACACAAGGAACTCAAGGAGCCAAACAATAAAATCAATTTATTCCTTCTTCCTTTTATTTTGGTCCAATTACATTTTAAAGGAATGTAAATTTTTATCAAGTGATCTGTTCGCCATCATCTTACACAACAACTGGTCTTTGGGAAAGAAAAAAATCAATGACCTATTGCTCTCCAGTAAATTCTTACTCATACAGGACAGGGCAGCCCCATTAGGTTTCCAAGGCTGGAGATCTTTATAGAAGCTGACTACACACCTTTTTCTGGAGGAGTGAATGGTGGCTTCAAACCACCAACATTTTGGCTAGCAACCAAGTACTTTAACCACTGTGCCACCAGGGTTCCTTCTCATTGCGTAAAGCACCCCCAACCCCGCCAAAAAAACCCACCCCAAACCTACTGCCATAAGTCAATTCTGACTTAGAGTGACCCTATACAGTTTTTCTGTGACTGTAAATCTTTACAGTAGCAGACAGCCTCATCTTTCTCCCATGCAGCAGTTGGTGGTGGGTTTGAATCACTGACATTCCAGTTAGCAGCCCAAGGTCACACTATGACTCTATAGATAAAATTTCAGCTCTCACCCACAAATCCACTGCTGTCAAGTCAATTCTAACTTATAATTCCTTCCAGTTTCCCAGACTAAACCTTTACGGTTGCAAACAGCCTTATCTTTATTCCATACAATGATTGGCGGGCTTGAACCACTGCTAACCTGCAGACAACAGCCCCAAAACTTAACTCACTATGCCACGAGGGCTCAAACTTCAGCTCAGGTGGTGACAGCTCAATGTAAGAAGTGTGTGGACTTCACTGAACGTTACAAGAAGCCACAGAAGAGTTTAGAGCAAAGGAAAGGCACTCTGTAAGATCAACCTGAGTGCATGAGGAGTTTGTGAAAGGATCAGAGCAGGAGCAAAGAGGGAGTTAGGATGCTGCAGAGGTTACTGACAAGAATATTGGAGATGCTAGAAGAGGAAGTGGTGGGATTTGGTATATGTGTATTTGGAAAAGAAAATGGATGGAACTTTTAGATTGGATGTGGAACGCTGAGGGAATGAGAGGAATCAAGACAAGGCTTGGTCTGAGCAGGTGTGTAAATGAGGGTCATTGACTGAGAACAGTAAGCCTGAGGTAGAGCAGGCTTGGGTAGGGAAGGGCTGAAGATGCCTATTTGGGTTGATGCACTGGATTGCAAAGTCAGTCTTAAGAGTAAAGTCAGCAGTTCAAGCTCATCACAGCTGCTCCTTGGAAACCCTATACAGGGTCACTATGGGTCAGAACCGACTTGATGGCACTTAACAATAATAATTCCTATGGAATTGTCCTGGTGTGGTGCTGTAGGATAAGCATTGGACTGCTAACCTCAAGGTTGGCAGTTCACATCTACCAGTTGCTCCTTGGAAAACTTATACAGGGTCCTTAAGAGTTGGAACAGACTGGGACACTTAACAATAATAACAACATTCCTGCAGAAAGGAACCCTGGAGGAACAATGGCTAAATGCTCAATTGCTTCCCAAAGGACAGGTGGTACAAATTTACCAGAGACCTGGAGGAGAAAGATGAGGCAGCCTGCTTCTGTAAAGATTGCCTATTGCCCTCTGACTAGTAGCTACACTAGAGGACAGAGTAGAACTGTACCAGAGGGCTTCCGAGGCTGTAATCTTTACAGAAGCAGAGTGCTGCATCTTTCTCCCAAGGAACAGCTAGCTAGTGGGTTCGAACCATGAGCCTCATGGCTAGCAGTTGAGCAGTTTAGCCACTGCAACACCAGGACTCCTGGGAAAGAAAAGCAAACAATTAAGGATTGCAAAAACGACCCCTTTAGCCAGCAACTCTGAGGATTGTGACAGGCTTCAGCTAGACTCCCTCTCCCAACAGCAATTATAATTTACCTTAGTAACCCTTACGCATGTTGAAACAAGCCAGCTAAAATTCCACTGCTATGAAATATAAGCACTTCACTCCTCCCTGCCTTTAACCAGTTGCACAGAGGGGCAATCACACAGCATGCTGGGTTCAATGAGAAAGACATGTCAAGTAATCACTCCTGTACTTCTAGAGTTACTAGTCTGATCACGTCAAAGATATGGTAGAGTGAATCAAATAATTTAAATCAGTTCTGTTCATACAAAACCTCTGCCTGAAATCCTTCACTGAACCTGCTTAGTATCAGACCTGTAAACTGTTTTACCTGTGTAAAACTCCTAGAAGTTAGGAAGGAAGAATGATTCTTTACTTGCTTAGCCTCTCACCAAAATTTTACTGGCCTCCCAGAAAAATAGATGATATAATACACTGACAATATTTTAATTTATCATCTGATGCTCAATCATAGTCCTCACTTCTGACAGCCCTTGCTTTTGCAGTTGGAAAAGCAGCAGAATTCCTTAATGGTATGAAGAGGAATGGTGTTGCATTCATCGTCAAGAAGAACATACCCAGATCAGTAATGACGTACAACACTGTCTGTGATAGGATAATATCCATGAGCCTAAAGGGAAGACCAGTTAATAACACTATTATTCAAATTTATGTACCAACCACTAAAGCCAGTGAGGATGAAATAGAAGAATTCTACCAACTTCTTCAATCTGAAAT
>NW_006408746.1:1607903-1608601 GCF_000296735.1 Chrysochloris asiatica | reverse complement strand
GAACAGACCATCAATTGCTCATATCCAAATTCAAACTGAAGCTGAAGAAAATGGAAACAAGTCCATGAGAGCTAAAACATGACCTTGAATATATCTCACCTGAATTTAGAGACCATTCGAAGCACAGATTTGATACATTTAACACTAAAGACTGAAGACCTGAAGAGTTTGGGATGACATCAGGAACATCATACATGAAAAGAAAGCAAAAAGTCATTAAGAAGACAAGAAAGAAGGAAAACGTCAAATTGGATGTCAGAAAAGACACTGAAACTTGCTCTCCAGCGTAGAGATGCTAAAGCAAATGGAAGAAATGAGGTACAAGAACTGAATAGAAAATTTCAAAGATCAGCTCGAGAAGATAAAGCCAAATATTACAACAAAATGTGCAAAGATCTAGAGTCAGAAAACCAAAAAGGAAGAACACGCTCACCATATCACAAGCTAGGGGAACTGAAGAAAAAATTCAAGCCTCGACTTTTATTATTGAAAGATTCTCTGGGCAAATTACTGAATGATGCAGAAAACATCAAAAGAAGATGGAAGGAGTACACAGAGTCACTGTACCAAAAGGAAATGGCTGATGTTCAACCATTTCAAGACGTACTGAAAGAAGAAATCCAAGGTGCATTGAAGGAATTGGCAAAGAAAAGGCAGCAGGAATTGATGGAATAAAATTTGAAATCCTTCAAGAAAGT
>NW_006408746.1:1602798-1607733 GCF_000296735.1 Chrysochloris asiatica | reverse complement strand
ATTGATGGAATAAAATTTGAAATCCTTCAAGAAAGTGAGGCAGCACAGGAGGCACTCACTCACCTATGCCAAGAAATTTGGAAGGCAACTACCTGGCTGACTGATTAGAAGAGATCTGTATTTGTGCCCATTCCAAAGAGAGGTGACCCAACGGAATGCAGAAATCATTGGACACTATCTTTGATATCCCATACGAGTAAAGTTTTACTAAAGGTATTACAGAAGCGGCTGCAAGCATACATTGACAGAGAACTTCCAGAGGTTCAAGCAGATTCAGAAGAGGCCATGAAATGAGGGATATCATTGCTGATATCCGATGGATTTTGACTGAAAGCAGAGAATATTAGAAAGATGTTTACCTGTACTTTATTGACTATGCAAAGGCTTTTTTGACTGTGTGGATAATGACAAGCTATGGACAATACTGCAAAGTATGACTATTCTGGAACATGTAATTCTGTTCATGAGGAATCTGTACCTGGACCAAGAGGCAGCTGTTAGAACAGAACATGGGAACACTGGATGATTTAAAATTAAGAAAGGTCAGAGATGCCTGAGATGGAGACAGAGATGATGACGTGGAGTGATGAAACAACTGGTGACTTGGGACCCAGAGAGGGAAAGGGACTGTGGGCCGAAAACTGGGGGCAGAAGGGGGAAGTGTAGGGAGCGGGTTTCTGCTCCCTTTGGGTGGTTGAGGATGCATGGAGGGGATTGGAACCATGGCAGTGAGATGATATATGATGGAATGAATGTAAAACTAAAGTTCTCCCATGTAAACTATCATATAATTCACAATAAAACATTTAAAAAAAATTAAGAAAGTTGTTCGACAGGGTTGTATTCTTTCACCATACTTATTCAACCTGTATGCTGAGCAAATAATACGAGAAGCTGGGTTCTATGAAGAAAAACATGGCGTCAGGATTGGAGGAAGACTCATTAATAACCTGCGATATGCAGATGATACAACCTTGCTTGCTGAAAGTGAAGAGGACTTGAAACATTTACTGATGAAGATCAAAGAGCACAGCCTTCGGTATGGATTGCATCTCAATGTAAAGAAAACAAAACTCCTCACCACTGGACCAATAAACAATATTCTTATCAACAGAGAAAAGATTGAAGTTGTCAACAACTTCATTCTTCTTGGATCAACTATCCACACTCATGGAAGCAGCAGGCAAGAAATCAAACAACATATTGCATTAAGAAAATCTGCTGTACAAGACCTTTTTAAAGTGTTGAAAGCAAAAATGTCAGCTTGAGGACTAAGGTGCACCTGACCCAAGCCATGATATTTTCAATAACCTCATATGCATGTGAAAGTTGGGCAGTAAATAAGGAAGACCGTAGAAGAACTGATGCTTTGGAGTTATGGTGTTGGAGGAGAATATTGAAAGTGCCCTGGGCTGCCCATAGAACCAACAGATCTGTGTAGGAAGAAGTGCAGCCAGGGTGTTCCTTGGAGGCCAAGATGGCCAAACTTCGTCTCTTATACTTCAGACACATTGTCAGGGGGGAGCAGTTGGTGGAGAAAGATATCATGTTTGGTAAAGTGGAGGGTCAGAGAAAAAGAGGAAGAGCCCCAGCGAGATAGATTGGCCAAGTGGTAGCATCTATGGGCTCAAGTGTGGCAACAATTGGGATGTTTTTCCAGGATTGGGCAGTGTTTTATTCTGTTGTGCATAATAAGGTCGCTATGAGTCAGTAAAGACTCGATGGCACCTAATAACAACAACAACAATGTTTGTCTTTGATTAGGGACCCTGGTTTAAATCTTCTTGAGAAGAACTACAGTGCTTCTGAGTCCTCCAAATGCCAGCATTTTATTGGCTTTACATCTTTGTAATGTACTTTAGGGACCAGCAGAGCAACAACAACAACCCTATCATAAAAACCAATAACCTGCTAAGTTGATTTGAGACTCATGGTGTTCCATATGTGTCAGTGTAAAACTGTTCCATAGGGTTTTTAATGGCTGATTTTCTAGAAATATATAGCCAGGCCTTTCTTTCAAGTTGCCTCTTGGTGGATTTGAACCTTCAACCTTTTGTTTAGCAACTGAGTCTACTAGCTTGTTAACTGCTTACGCTACCCAAAGACTCTGCATTCTATCATACTTCCTGTTAACCGCAAAATCAAACAAAATAAATTGATAAAACTTCCTACCCCAATGAAATGGTCTCTTGCCTACTTATGTTGCTGCTTATATCTCTAGTTTTGCACAAATTATCATTATCATTATTATTATTATTCATTTTAGACATATTTCCTCACTCCTCCCCTCTTCCTCTCTCTCCACACACTTACTTTTTCTCTTGGAGGCCCTGCCTCAGGCCTGGAGCTAATAACCTGTGTTGCCACCTCCTCCTTCCATCCACTATTTCTTTCTCATGATTCCTTTGAAATCTGTCAAATGACCACTCCCCTCAACTTCAGTTCTTTACCTTCCTTTTCAATGGGTGCACTTGGCTCCAATTGCACCTGGTTGAAAACTCTTCCAATAGACTCCTTTAATCTCTTTTCTAAGATCTCAAATTCAAAGTTTAGAACTGTGATATTAGAGATTACAATTATGCTATTGGTGAAATACAAATGTGTATTTTCATTCTAGCTATTTCTGGAGTCCTGGTATGCTGCTGTAGGATAAGCACTGGACCAGAAGGTCAGTTTGAACTGCAAGGTCAGAGATTCAAATCCACCAGCCACTACTTGGAAATTCTATACAGGGTCACTATGAGTTGGAACCGGCTCGGCACCTACTCGACGGCACTTAATAACAACAAAAACAACAGTTCATAATTATCTGGCTCAATTTTAATGTTTGCTTTGACAGGTGAAAATGATCTTTTAAGTGCTTTACAGTAAACAGAATATTGTCCGAGCACTAATATTTTACTTTTATCAAATAATTTTAGAGAAGGAAAGCGTTTCTTGGGTCAAGCCTATCCTTCACCTACGTTTGACTGAACACTAGACATGATTTCTTGTATCACAGGCAGCGTTTTGTCTTTGAGTGTGATTGCAAACCTCTATTTATACAGCATCTCCTGAGAGAAACAGTCTGGGAATTGAGCTTTAAACAAACATTACCTCATTGATGCATACAAGGAACAAGCCATCCTGCATATTTCCGCTAGTGTGACAACTGCTTACCACCTCAGGAGAATTAAACTTTCTCAGAATACTGTCCCCGAAATCCTATTTAATATGTATAAAACTAAAGGCCTGAGAGTGCTAGAGTATGTGCCAAGTCTAGGATACCTTGGCTTAAAAAGCCATAGTGACTTTCCAAAACACAGTCATATCACAAAAAGAAAAGACAGAGGGGTGGGGTGGGGGTGGGGGGGTTAAAGGAAAAATTTTTTTTCAATTCTCAGGATGGCCAAAGCTTTCTTCCATCTGAAGAGTTAAATTTTCTACCTAAATTCACTTGCTGCCTCCATCCCCCACCCCACTGTGCAGTGGTTATTTTGTAGGCATGCTCTTCCAAACAGCAATTGGAGGTGATGGGGATGGAGATCAGGAAAGCAATCTTCTTGCAACTAAGACTTGGAGTGCAAATGGAATTGATGAGCCAGCTCCAGGAGGAATCCTCTCCTGGGATCCAAAGCCTTTCTTGTTCCTTCAGTAACCCGCCAAATACTGAGTGAATACCTAAGATGTGTTCCCATCCCATAGCAGTCACCTGCCAAATACTGACTGCATACCTAAAATGTATTCCCATCCCATAGCAGATGAGCCCTTCAAACTTAAGGCTCCTTGGCTTTAGCTGAGGCCCAAAGAGAAGAGGGCAAAGTAATCATCCTCAATGATGGTTAACCATCAACCTCCACGGAACTTTTATTTTCCTGGCTTCTAAAATCTTATTCTTTCCTTGTTTTCCTCCTACCTCGTGAGTTACTCCTTTTCCTTAACTGACTGCATCTACCTCTGTCCCCTCTAAAAGTGGATATTCTCAGAGACTAAATCCACAGCCCTGCCCTCTCCTCTCCTCTCTAGACTTTCCTTCAGACATCACGTAAAGGGATGACTGCACATTTTCCTTTCCAGGCTCTGCCTTGTCTTCCAAGCCATCCTATGGCTCTCAGACAGAATGGTCTTCCTAAAACACTATATTGCATCTACTCTCTTCCAGTTAAAAACCTTCAAATTCTTTACACGATTTGATTTTCCTTCCTAAAAGGTATCTTGGTCTCAAGGCAACATCTGTTGCAATGGATTCCTGATGCCCAGAAAAGGCAGTAGTGTCAGAGAGAGAGAGAGAGAGATTGCACACTAGGGACAGAAGCCTGCTAGACTGTTCATGATGGGCAAAATAGCCTGCTTCTAGGGAAGCTCCCGGTTTTCTTCCTCACAGCCTACCTCTGGAGAAAACATACCTGGGCCAGGTGAGTCAACCCTGAAGCTCAGATGGCATGTCAAACTTGAAGGAAAGTTCATGAATTGCTTAAACTCTTCTGGACAGTCAAACATAACTCGGGCAATGAGGCCTCAGGGCTTCAAGAGTCTCTTGGTGTCATGGTCACTTAAGAGTTTTCTGCTAAGTCATCTCTGTGCTTCACCAACTGTTAAGGATTCAATTGTGTGCCCACAATTGTTATAAATCCTAATTTGTATTATCTGTGATGTGCCCACAAATGTTATAAATCCTAATTTGTATTATCTGTGATGAAAATCCCATTTGGGAGTGAATTTTTTTGTGTTAATGAGGTAGGATTAGTATAAAGTATGTCTTGAATCGATCTCTTAGAAGAGATAGAAAGAGCAAGCAAAGATGGGGAAAGAGAGATGCCAAACCATATGAAGGTTACCCAGGGCCAGAAGCTCCAAAGAGACAAGGACCCTCATCTAGAACTGACAAAGAAATCCTTTCACTAGAGCCAGGACCTTAAATTCATACTTTTAGTCTCCTGAACTGTGAGGGAAAAA
>NW_006408746.1:1558870-1602658 GCF_000296735.1 Chrysochloris asiatica | reverse complement strand
CTTTCTGCTCCCACAAAGATTACAGCCTCAGAAATCCTATGCAGGGCTGTTATGAGTCAGAACCAACTCACCAGTACTTAACAACAACATCCCCTTGGAAGAAACTTTTCTCTTATTTATAAAAGTTAATTTTGCCTGTCATTCCCATATAAGTACATATATGATACTATTTACACAAATACCCTGTCCCATCTTTAAAACCATAAATACCATAAGGTACCAATTTAATAACACAGGCTTTGCAGGCTTACAGATTACATCAGCTAATTTTTCCCCACTAATCACACAGAACATGCTATATACAGCCCAGAAGGCTAACTCTTTTTTAAGGTCCTTAGAACAACATTAAAGCAATTGCTCTTTGAGGCATTTTGGTCAGTGGGTCCTGCAGCCCACAGTCAATTCTTGAGAAAGGTATCCTAACTCCTAGAATGCACCAGGCCTGCAGTGCACTCTGAGGAAATCAAGGCGGTGGGAAGGCCATCTGTTCCTGCAGCAGCATGTCCTGTGTGGGATTACTGACTCCCTTCCTACCCACGTACAAACAAAGATGAGCGTTCCTAGCCAACCAGCACCCTCAATCTATAATCTTTACTGAACGATGTTTTGCAAGGAATGAAAACAAGTGAACTCACTGCTTAATTGCCTCTTGCTTGATCTACTACTTTCAAAATCAAGGATCTATTCGGATCTATTTGTGGAGCTAAATTTTTCTTTACAATGCCTCATCTCTCTTACTCTCCTGAGTTATAATACTTAGGAGATGGTAAACTTAATAAAGTAAATTAATTTAACTAATTTAAATTAATCCGTTTTGTTGCAGCTATTAGGTGGTATTAATTTGTTTTTAATTCATAGCGACCCCATGTGACAGAGTAGAACCATACCACTGGATTTTCTTGGACCGGGCTGCTAACCTCAAGGTCAGCAGTTTGAAACTACCAGCTGTTCTGTGGGAGAAAATGAGGCTTTCTGCTCCCATAAAGATTTGCAGCCTCGGAATCCCTGCGCAGGGGTCACTATGAGTCAGAACTAACTCCACGGTACTTAACAGCAACATTTTTTACCAATTAGATTGCCAGATCTTTCTCCTACAGAGTTGCTAAGTGGGCTGAACCACCAACCTTTTGGTTAGCAGCTAAACACATAACTATTTGCACCACTAGGGTTAATTTAGGTAAATTCTCCAAAACAGCACCTATGCAGATCAGGTCTGTCCAGTTTCAAAGTGATCTCATGCAAAAACCCAGGTTGCTAAAATCTAAGTTTGCAAAATCCTTGCTTTCAAAGTGAGCACTGACAGGAAGGTAGAGAGCCTGGGCATCTTTCTAGGCCTCACTTTCCTCATTTAAAAAATGAAAACGTTAGACAAAAGGATCTATAATGTTGCCTTTCCCTCTAACTCATGATTATTATTCTATGGTTTATTTGTTGGAGAAATAAATTTTAATTACAAAATGCTTCTCATTGCAAATTCTCTAGAATAGTAATTCTAGGACACTTCATTGTGCTCATGTGGAATCTGTACACAGACCAAGAAACTGTCATTAGAACAGACAAGGGGATATTGTGTGGTTTTAAAGGCGTGTGTCGCCTCTGCATTACAGAAGACTATAGGTGGAAGCCTGAATCACATCCAGATCTTCAGAGGTGGGAAATTTCTACTTGAAAGGATGAGCAGACCAGCCTGGAGTGGCTAGAAGAACAGAAGATACTTCTTGAAAGAAAGACTGACAGGAAAAATATAAAACAACATAGGTAGACCGACTGTTACTACAAGAACAAGCAAGTTGCTTGCCCAGGAGACATCAAGGCAAGTGGTCGGGTCCCCTCATTATAAACCCCCTTCCAAGACTAAGACTCAATTGGAATACGCACTCTGATTGGTGACCACACTCATCACTGATAAGGGGAAGTGAGGAAAAACAGCAATGAAGCTGCGAGCTAAGCCCTACCACGTTCAATAGACTCCTATGAACCTGGGTGGAGACCTGGTTGGCCAGCAGTGTGGCAAGACCTGGGGACTCCCAGGCCCAGAGTCAGTGACATAGCCACAGAGGACTAGAGTGGAGAGTGAATTGTCCAGCTGATAAGAAGAGAGGGCATATGAACAAGAACACCCACACTTGCAGATAATACCCACTTGACCTGGCTTCAATGACTGGATGATCAGAGCTCAACTAGAAGAAGAAAGAAGGGGAAAAGAAGAGTAATCTGATACAATTTGATGAACTTAGCCTATACCTATGGATGCAGTAGCTCAAAAGAGGGAACAAATCCTTACAGCAAGGATTATTCCCACCCTCTCCATACACAGAATAGACAGGGATGGGCAACTTGGACACTGGGAAAGATGAGGCGTTCTGCTCCCGTAAAGATTAACAGCCTCGGAAACCCTGTGCAGGGTCGCTATGAGTCGGAACCGACTCCACGGCACATAACAACAACAACAACAAAGGCAAGAAGTGACTGGCTGACTGGCTTTCAAGAGGGAACCTAGATTCAGAGGGTGTGAAGGAAGGTAGAATCTCCACTGAGTAGTATCCAATCTGTCTATGCAGGGCTGATGAAATGAAATGCGGATGGGTCTCATGTGATACAATAGTGAATAATTGTTATCAGGACTGATTGTGAGGGTTGGAAATGTAAAGGTAGATGTTTTATAGCAAGGAGGGAAGTGATTAACTTTTCAGCCTAGGAGCGGAGGTCCCTGGGACCATCAAGGGAGAAGAGCGGCACCCTATCCAGAGAAGCATTGTATTGTATACTCCTTGGTTGGTTGATGATACATGGAGGGAATTGTAACCATAGCAATGAAACGATATACGATAGGATGAATGTAAAACTAATGTTCTCCCATGTAAACTATCACACAATTCACACACACACACACAAAAGGTGTGTGTCAAGGGGTGTATCCTTTCACCACACTTATTCAATGTGTATGCTAAGCAAATCATATGAGAAGCTAGACTATATGAAGAACATAGCATCAGGATTAGACTCATAAACATCCTATGCTATGCAACTGAAACAACCGTTCTAGCTGAAAGTAAAGAGAACCTGAAGCAATTGCTGATGCACAAGGACTATAGTCTTCAATAAGACCTTAGCATAAAGAACACAAATACTCACAACTGGATCAATAAGCAACATCATGATAAGCAGAGAAAATAGCCAAGTTATCAAGGATTTCTTTCATTTTACTTGGATCTACAATCAGCAACCATGGAAGCAGTAGTCAAGAAATCAAATGTCATATTGCATTAGGTAGATCTGCTGCAAATGACCTTTTTAAAGTGTTAAAAAGCAAGGATACCACTTTGAGGATTAAGGTGTGCCTAGTCTAAGTTATGGTATTTTTAATAACCTAATATACATATTAAAGATGGACAATTAGTAAGGAAGACCAAAGAAGAACTGGTGTACGTGACTTATGGGGTTGGTGAAGAATATTTAATATACCATCTGCTGCCAGAAGAATGAACAAATCTGTCTTGGGGAAACCACAGTCAGAATGCACCTCAGAAGCAAGACTAGTGAGACTGTCTCATATACTTTGGGCATGTTACCAGTCCCTAGAGAACAATATGATGCTTGATAAAGTCTAGGGTCAGCAAAAAAGAGAAAGGACCTCAATGAGATGGACTGACACAATGATTATGACAATGGGTTTAAACATGGCAAAGACTGTGAGGATGACACAGAACTGGGCAGTGTTTCATTCTGTTGTGCATAGGGTTGTTATGAATCAGAATTGACTTGATGGCACCTAACAACATAAACATTACAGGTATATGTATGATTTTTCTTTTTCCAATTCCATTTATACTACTATCTTAGAAACAACTGACTATACAACCACTCTTGTCTTACTGCTTTCCAGACTGTTAGCATCTTCCCTATAAAGATAAGAACTCTGGCAAACAAGTTTGTGGTAAAACCAGCAACTCTGCATTATTCTGAAATGAAATCACCGGGTCCTGAGATTTTCTGGCCCAACAACATTCTCCTTCACCCGCCCACTTATTGGCTACTTCCTGTACTACCAAAAACCAAGAGCAGGGAAATGAATCAAACATGTTATCCTGGCTACTCACTGGAATCATAATTTAGGGGCAGAAAGTTGTAATGAGTATTCAATCTGATGAAAACTTCAGAAGCGAAGAAGAAAGCACTAAACATATCTCAGCTTACAGAGCTGAGAGTGCCACGTAATGGCAGGTTATCAGTGATGCTCATGGGTAATCTCAAAAAGGATTTTCCACTTTCAATTCTTGTTTGCATGTTACATTCCAAGGAAACAAAAGACAATCACATCTAAATCTGGTATGTAAGAGCATCTGCTGTATGTTTTACATTGCCATTGACATTAAGGTCAGCCACACCAAGTGCTACGCATTCCATCAAGCTGAACCGCTGCTGATCCTCCTTTCCTCTTATCCTCTTTGCAAAGCCAGAGTTGGGAAAGGGAGAGAATATGGTAGGAAACTGGTAAAGTAATGCTTAGCAAAGATGATATTATACAAGTTGCTATACCACGTGACGTTAACAATGCGGATACTACATGGTGGGTCATCTTATATAATAGCACTAGAGTTTTTGTTACAGAAGAGAATACGAATAAATCATTACCATGGAACCAAGAACGTTTTTTTCCTCTGATAAATAGTCAGCCAGGTATCCGTTCCCATTCCTTCTAATGAACAACTCTTATTTTACATTTCCCGGAAGAGTTGTACTCATTAGGAGGCGGGGCAATACTGAGTGTGAGGTCCTCACCAGAAGGTTCTGCAAGTTGCCTACTGGAACAGTGTTTGAGGGCAGCATTGGGACACATGCCTGTCTTGGCAACTGACTGACCTCACTCATTTTACTGGCCCACAAGGGAATCAGGGACCCCAAGGATGGCAGATTATGAAGAGATGCACTCCTAGGGAAACCACCGCGAAAGTAACCAAGAACAGGTTAACCTCCTACTGAATGGTTTTTAAACTGTGATGAACCAGAATGAACATATCAGGAGATCACAGACAAATTGACCTATTGAAATATGACAGTAAGTCGAAAAGTATTGTTACTAGGGTTCTAGTTCCTAAATGCACTGGCTTATTCCAAGCAAAAGGTGTTTAAACATGTTTCTACAATCAGCAGATGGCTGCAGACAAATCCTCTTAGTAATATACTGTTCTTAGTCTCGTTATGGAATCCTGGTGTGGCACAGTAGGTTAATGTCCTGAACTGCAATGTCAGTTTGAACCACAAGATCAGCAGTTCAAGCTCACCAGCTGCTCCTCAAAAACCCTATGCAAGGTTGCTATGGGTCAGAACCAACTCAACGGCAATTAGCAACAACAAAAAGTCTTGTTACAGAGTTCTGGTATGACATTGTGGGATAAAAAACTGGACCCCAAGGTCAGTTTGAACCACAAGGTCAGTGGTTCAAACTCACCAGCTGCTCCTAGGAAACATTATACAGGGTCACTATATGAGTTGGAATTGACTCAATGATTCAACAGTATTGAACAACAACAGTCTCATTATGGTGCCTTAAAAAAAAAAAAAAAAAAAGTCCAATCAAAACAGTGGCTTCGAAGGAGATCTGTTAATTCAAGGCACAGAGGTAAGCTCAGAAGGTCATGGTGACTGTTTTGGATTTTCTCCAAGGATACAGGCCAGTCATGGGGGCTTATTATGAAAACGTTTTATGACAATTGGCAACTGCACTGATGGGAAAAAGATCAGGAATTTGTGCCGAGGAATTTTTTTTTTTCCATCATGACAACACATCTGCTCATGCTTCTAAGGTAGCAAGGGCTGTCCTACAAAAATTTCTTAGGGAAAGCTTACATTATCCACCCTCCATCACTTATATTGTCCCTTTAGGCTTCTTTTTGCTCCCTAAACTCTAAGAACATTGAAAGGGAACATGATTTGAGTTCCTTGAAGATGTCAAAACTAACGGTCTGATATAGTATAAATTAAAGGCCCAGAATTCTTCAGAGAAGGATCAGAAAGATGGAGACAGTGTCTTCAGTAAATAGAGGATACGTCAAGAAATAACAGCTTTACATTTTGATATTTTTGTTTAATCAAAAATTCTATGATTTGGATTAAAGACCTAAATGTGAATTCCAGAATTATAAAGGCCATCAATGAAAAATTAGGGACAAATGTGAGAGCTCTAATACAGGACATACACAGACTACCAAACATTTTGAAAATTACACAAACAAAAGTAGACAAAATAGATGATTGGGACATATTAAAAATTAAAAACTTATGTGCATCAAACGATTTCACCAAAAGAGTAAAAAAGGTGCCACAGAATAGGAAAAAATCTTTTGCAATGACACATCAGACAAGGGACTAATTTCTAAAATATATAGAAAACTACAACACCTCTACAAGAAAAAGACAAATAACCCAATTAAAAAATGGTCACAGGACATGAACAGACACTTCACCAAGGAGGAGATCTGGGCAGTCAACAAGCATATGAAGAAACATTCACAATCACTAGCTATTAGAGAGATGTAAATCAAAATAACAATGAGATATCATCTCGCACCAGCGATAACAGCAAAGATCAAAAAAGTAGAGGACAATAAATGCTGGCAAGGATGCAGAGAGACTGGGACGCTCCTACATTGCTGGTAGGATTGCAAAATGGTCCAACCACTCTGGAAAGCAATATGGTGTTTCCTCAGAAGGTTGGAAATAGAAATACCTTATAATCCAGCAATTCCTCTACTTGGTATTTAACCACAAGAATTACGAGCCATAACATGAGTAGATATATGCACACCAATGTTCACAGTGGCACTATTTACAATAGCAAAAAGGTGGAGACAGCCTAAGTGCCCATCAATGGAAGAATGGATAAACAAACTGTGGTACATACACACAATGGAATACTACACTACCTTGAAGAATAAAAAGGAAGCTGCAAGCCACTGCATAACATGGATGAACCTTGAGGACATAATGTTGAGTGAAATTAGTCAGTCACAAAAAAAGAAATACTGCATAGGACCATTATTGTAAAAGATTAAGAAAAAGAATCCACACTAAAGGGGGGGGGGGCGATTTGCTAGTTACTGGGTTGGATTGAGGGGAGGGAGGGGAAGGTGGAACACAGGGTAGGGAATAGACACAGAATAGCTTGGTTGCTGGGGGGTGGGAGGCCATACACAAGAAGGGGGAGGCGGATGGAAGAACAGTTAGGCAGCTTTGCATGGACTAAGTGGGACAGAGGTAAATAATGATGTATGCAACACCTTGAAACAATAGGGATCTGGGATACACGGATTAAGGGATGGTTGGAATGGGTAAAGGAGGGGAAATAATGTTAAGATGCTTGGCTGTCTTTTGAATCTTGGGTTCCCTTGCCTACCATTGTAAAATAGACACTTGAGGGGGAGAGAAAGGAAAAGCCAGAAACATCACCATAGAATGCTTGTAAGTCCGTCTTCAGCCTATAACTGATTGGAATACCTAAAATGGGGCTAGAACTTGTCCATGAAGGAGGCTTCCTGTGGAGTCTTTGCATTGCATAAAACCATAGGTGGAATCCCAAACCCCATCCAGAATCTTCTGAGGTGGTAAATTTCTACTTGAAAGGACAAGCAGACCAGCCTGGAACATTAAGAAGAACAGAAGATATTTCTTGAAAGAAAGACCGGCAGGAAAAATAAAAACAAACAGCAGTCCGATTGACTACTACAAGAACAAGCAAGTTGTTTGCCCAAAAGCCATTAAGGCAAGTGGTCGGGTCCCCTCAGAGTAAGTGGGGAAAGGGAAGTGGGGAAAAACAGCAATGAAGTTGTGAGCTAAGTCCGACCACGTTCAATAGACTCCTGTGAACCCGGGTTGAGACCTGGTTGGCCAGCAGTATGGCAAGACCTGGAGACTCCTGGGCCCAGAGACAGTGACATGGTCACAGAGGACTAGAGCAAAGAGTGATGTGTCCAGCTGATATGAAGTGAGGGGAGATGCTCAAGAACACCCATACTTGCAGATAGTACCCACTTAACCAGTCTTCAATGGCTGGATGATCAGAACTCAACTAGAAGAAGAAAGAAGAGGAAAAAAAGAGTAATCTGCTACAATTTGATGAACTTGACCCATACTTATGTATGTAGTAGCTCAAAAGAGGGAACAAATCTTTACAGCGAGGATCAGTCCCACCATCTCAGTACGCAGGGTTGACAAAGATGGGCAACTTAGACATTGGCTACCCAAAAGCGGGGGTGGCTACAAAGGCAAGAAGTGACTGGCTTACAAGCTTTCAAGAGGGAGCCTAGGTCCAGGGGGTGCGGGGGAAGGTAGAACTCCACTAAGTGGTTTCCAATCTGCCTAGACGGGGCTGATGAAAGGAGATCAGGATAAGGCTCTTTGTGGTACAATAGTGAATAATTGCTCTCAGGACTGACTGTGAGGGTTGGAAATGTAAATGTAGATATTTTGTAACAAAAGGACAGGAGTGGTTGATTTTGCAGTCCAGGAGTGGAGTTCCATGGGACCATCAAAGTAGAGGAGTGGAGTGCGGGACCCTACCCAGAGAAACAGTGAAGCCAGAGATGGAGGCAGAAAAGATAAGTGGAGAGATGGAGGTCTGGGGACTATGGACTCAAGGAGGGAGAGGAGCTGTGTGCTGAAGGCTGGGGAGGCAGGCTTTGGTTGTCTGATGATGCATGGATGGGATTGTAATCATTGCAATGAAATGAAATATGATAGGATGAATGTAAAGCTAATGTTCTCCCATGAAAACTATCACATAATTCACAATAAAAACTTTTAAAAATATTCTATGATTTGTTTTGACTTACCCTCATACAATTGTGCTGAAAATTACTCAGCTATGTACAAGTAACCTGCAGAGTTTAAAGAAACCTGAAACTCAGTGGATGTTACAAAGCTCTCCAGTTGTTATCACACACGTGCCAAACCTTGTCTTACATAGTGGCCAGGGAAGCCCACACTCTCTGTTCTCAGGCTGGTCATTACCCCATCTCAGGCTGGTCATTACCCCAGGAAATGAGGTCCCTCCCTTGCCCCATAGATACTCTGTCCCTTTCACTGCAGTGGACGCCAGGCACCTCCTACTTAGCCCTGCTGGGTTCTTAGGTCTTCTGTATCAGGGGTTACAAGAGTGTTTCCGAGAAACTCTGCCTGTGTTCTTGGATGACTATTTGCGGGGAGTAGAGAAAGGAGAAAGAACTGAGGCCTCAGGTCTCGTCTTTCTTGCCTAGGATACCTAGTCTCCACGCTTTGTTTCTCAAACTGGGAAAAACATGACCCTAGCATCATAGAGAGCAATCTTATTTGAGGTTAGAAGACGGCAGTTTTGGAACACTACTGGAAATATTGTGGTTTAAAGCACAGGTTCTATAATAGTCAATCTCAGCTTAAATACTAACTTCACCTCTTCTAGTTTTGTGGTTTTAAGTATAGATTTTAGCCTCTCCAAATCTCAGTGTTCTTAAGTGTTTAGTAGAATTAATGCAAACGGTTATTATATAAGTATTAAATGAGATAATACTCACAGTAAGATGCTCAACTGAGTGTCTGCCACATGGAAGACTATAATATATTTAAGCTTCAATATTGTTTCTTCAGATTTCAAGAAAATTTGAGATATCGGTAGGTCATGCTAGGATCTGACCCCAACACCTCTGCCACTAAGATTTGCTGTTGCTGTTAAGCGCTATTGAGCTGGTTCCGACTCATAGCAACCCTGCACAGGGTTTCCAAGGCTTTAAATCTTTGTGGAAGCAGAAAGCCTCATCTTTCTCCTGTGGAGAGTCTGGCAGGCTTGAACCACAGACTCTGTGGTTTGCAGACCAGTGCTTATCACATGGAACCACTGCACTCATTAAGGGTACTCTACTGGAAAAGTCCACCACTTGTCTGTCAGCTTGCCATACTATGGTGGCTTGCGTGTTGGTGGAAGATATGTCACTGGTATGTTAAACATGGTAGACAGGTTGCAGTGGCGCTTCCAGACTAAGGAAGACTAGGAGGAAGGACCTGTGATCTATTTCCAAAAAAAAATTAGCCAGTGCTTATGAATAGCAGTGGAGCTTATGGCTAACAGCAGACCACTGTCTGATATAGTACTGGAAGATCAGCCCCTCAAGCAACAATGGACTCAAGCACAATAATGGTTGTGAGGAAGGCACAGGAATGGACAGTTTAATTTTGTTATACATTCGGAAATGATTCATAGCATCTAATAACACGTAGAAATAGAAAAGTTTAAGACATCCAAAATAGGTCTGTTCTCTAGTGAGAACATACAAAGTGAGGCTACGCAAATTCTAAGCAGTGCTCTAAAACATCTTATCATATCAGATCATCTCATTTTTATTAAGTAGATTAATATTTTTTAAGCCCTCCTATTTGAGAAGCCCTACGTCTGGTTTTGGGAATTAAAAAAAAAAAAAAAAAAGTACAATTATTGTCATAATGAAGTGGAAACAAATGATAACAATATAAAATAATCATTATACAATAAAAGTTGCAAAAGCTGTAGCCTATGTAAGGTGGAAACCTGTCGGAGTAGAACTCCAATATTTTCTACTAAAACAAGGAATAGAAAAGTGGAAAGATTGTTTCCTGTCAAAGGCGGAAAATATGGAAGATACAGAAAAACATGGCAGCCTTGCCAAGTTTCAGTTCTTACAGGTTTCATTTTACAAGTATGGGGAATTATGCTCCAGAAAAGTTTCTACCGAGTTGGATCTGCAAAGGGCAAGTGAGCAATCCTAACATAGGAAACAGTATTTGCTGAAGGAACAAGTAAATAAATAGGTCAACTCTAAGATTGGATAGACTAACAAGTAAATTAAAAGGTCAGCACTAAGATTAGGTGATGTGGTAGAGATCTGTTGTTGTATTGGTGACTCAGATCACCTACTTTTGGAGAAGTTTCCATTTTGCAAATGGTGATGGATCAGGCCCCCACTTCCTACTAAAGCTGGAGCTAGAAGTTCCTTTTCAACATCCATGGGCAGCAAGAACATATACATAACCTAGAGTCAGCCAATCAGATTGCACATGTCTGAGATGCTAAATGTTGAGTTTGTCCAAATATTCAGCAATATCTGGAGAGGAAGAACTGAAAAAGAACTTCACAGAAGCAGTGAAGAGATCCAAACCAAACCCTTCCTGGGTTATGTCCTAGGCTGTATTTTCCTGATACATTTTCAGAAACTAGTTCCAGTCTTTTTGTGGATTCTGTGAATTACCCAATATCCTTCCAATAAATTCTTCTGCTTATGGTTGTTGTTTGTTAATAACAACATGTATAGGGTTTCTGAGGAGCAGCTGGTGTGTTTGAACCACCGACTTTGCCGTTCAAACCCATCTTTTGGTCCAGTACTTATCCTATGGCGCCACCCCAGGACTCCTCTGCTATGGTGTTGTTGTTAGGTGCCGTCCAGTAGGTACCAAATCATAGCTACCCTACGCACAACAGAATGAAACACTGCCCGGTCCTGCAACAACCTCACCATCATTGCTACATTTGAGCCCATAGCTGCTGCCACTGGGCCAATCCATCTCATTGGTGTTTTCCTCTTTTTCTCTAACCTTCTACTTTACCAAACATGATATCCTTCTCCAGGGACTTGTCCCTCCTGATAATAGGTCAGATGTATGAGAGACAAAGTCTGGCAATCCTGGCTTCCAAGGAGCATTCTGGCTGTACTTCTTCCAACATAGACCTGTTTGTTCTTTTGGCAGTCCATGGTACTTGTAGTATTATCCTCCAATACTATAACTCAAGTGCATCAATTCTTCTACAGTCTTTTTGATTCACTGTCCACAAGTGGTGGCTTCTTATCAATACCTTGATAACACAGGTGGTTATGGCAATAATAAGGGTACAAATCTTCTGAGCCCAAACCAAGTAGGTAAGGAAAGATAAAGAGGAGATGCATTCAAGAGATCATGAGGAGGATGCTGACCAGATAGATGCAGAATATAAAAGAAAGTGTAGGTTTATGTATGACTTCCAGGTTTATAGTGTGGAAATAAAAAAGAAGACAATGCCATTAAGTGGACAACTGAAGGAGGATCATAGTTGCAAAGAGTAGGAAATGATAGGCTCAGTTTAGACCGAATGAATTTAAGGTGCCTGTGAACATTCAAAGAGTGGTATTTTTCATGCTGTTGGCTATATAAGTGGTTCTTAGAAGAGTCTACTCTGCAGTTTTGTTGTTATTGTTGTTAAGTGCTGTCAAGTCAGTTCTGACCCATAGACACCCTGTATAGGGTTTCCGAGGAGTGGCCAGTGAGCTTGAACCACCAACTTTGTGTTTCAAACAGACTTTGCAGTCCAGTGCATTAACCCGCAGCACCATACCAGGACTCCAAGCTGCAGGTTTATGAGATTAAAAAAGAACAGTGGGGGAGAGGGAACAGGTCAATGTATTTATCATAGGAACCAAGGAAAAACTTTAAGACTGGAAGGACAGTCTTTTCTTAGTGTCAAATGCTGCAAAAAACATCAAGCAAGATAAAAACAAAAATTATGACTGCTGGGTCATTGTGATTTTTATCACCTAGGAAATCACTAGTGATTTTGGCAAATATGGTTACAGTGGAATGGTAGAGAAAGAGCCAGACTGCAGTGGAATGAGAGATGACAAACAGTGAGAAAGTAGAATCTATGCACACCCAATGCTGTCAAACCATGGTATTTTCAATAACCTCATATGCATGTGAAAGTTGGACAGTGAATAAGGAAGACTGTAGAATTGATGCATTTGAATTATGGTGTTGGAGAAGAATATCGAAAGTACCATGGACTGCCAAAAGAACAAACAGATCTGTGTTGGACGAAGCACAGCCAGAATGTTTCTTGGAAGTCAGGATTGTCAGACTTTGTTTCTCACACTTTGGACATATTATCAGGAGGGGAAAGTCCTTGGAGGAGGAGATCATGTTTGGTAAAATGGAGGATTGGAGAAAAAGAGGAAGATGCCCAATGAGATGGATTGGCCCAGTGGCAGCAGCATGGGTTAAAATGTAGCAATAACTGTGCAGTTGGCACAGGGTGGGGTAGCGTTTCATTCTATTGGGTGTAAGGTGGCTGAGTTGGTACAGACTCGATGGCACATAACAACAGCAACAAAAACAACAGCTGTCAAGTTGATTCCAGATCAGCAACCTTACAGGACAGAAAAGGACTGTCCCATATGGTTTCCAAGGTTGTACATTTTTATGGAAGCAGACTGTCACTTCTTTCTCACATGGAGTGGCTAGTTGGTTTGAACTGACCTTTCTTTTAGCAATCAAGTGCTTTGACCGCTGTATCACCAGGGCTCATAGAGACCATTCAAGCACTTAAAAAAAAAAAAAATGAAATAAGGTATGTTTTAAAGGAAAGAGATAGGGCAGTGTCTGAAGTGGACTAAGTGCTGTGGATTATCATTAGAATGGAGATTATTCATTCATTCTACAAATACTGAATGAACACCGCTTACTATGTAGATACAATGGATACTATGGAGAATACAGGTTCAGCAGTTCAAAACTACCAGCTGCTCCACGGGAGAAAGATGAGGCTTTCTGCTCCCGTAAAGATTTACAGCCTTGGAAACCCTATTCAGGGTCGCTATGGGCTTGAACCTTCTCGACGGCACTTAACAACAACAACAACATGGAGATTGATTTCCCTGAAGAACTTGTGATCTAGAAGAGAAAAAGATGTTAAACAAGGGACACATAATTGCAAATGTGACAGATGCCAAAGATGAAAATAACAGGTGCAATGAGAGAGGGCAACAGATGCAATGAGAGAGGTATCCTACATTAGGTTGGGGGTTCAGGGAAAACCTCTCCAAGGAGCTGTTCAGGGTAAGGAGTGAGGTGGAAAGAGGATATTTCAGTCAGAAAGACCACCAAGTGCCAAGGCCCTGAAGTGAAGAGCTTGAATATGTCTAGAGGTTTAGAAGGAGTCAGAGAAGACAAGGGGACAACTAGTTCAGTCAGGAGCACAAAGATTAGGGAGGAGCTGTTGGAAGGAGTAGCCTTCTCCAGCTTCCTGCTGGAGACTTGCCTACTAGGTACCCTTTGCATTGTGAAACTGCAGGCTTGGTAAGGAAGAAGTGAACTGGGAGAGTTGGTGACCAGAAATGGCAGTGGAGGAAAGGGAACTGAATTAACTCACTGCTCAATCTTTATTCTTTTCTTACCTGCCAAAAGTCATCCAAAAGCAACCTCTCTTGACAGTGGTTTTCTTGCTTTCTGATACCACAGACAAGATAACCAAAGCAAAGGAGTCCTGGTCCTCAGAACCAGAAATGTCCTCAGAAATATTAACTGTCATTCATTTTGACTATTTCATAATTAAGTAACTTTACTTAACAGGAAGTAACTAAATGCCAAAAATGTGACCACTGGCCTATCTCCTCAGGAAGCCCTCTTCCCCTGGAAACTGTTGATACACTCCTTTTAACGGTCTTTTCCTTCTTTATTAAATGTGTTTCTGCCTTTATATCCCTTATTATTCATTTTACATCAAGAACAATTACCTATTCATTTGTAAGTGCCAACATTAAACCGGTTCTTTAGGAGGTGGCTATAGACTGAGGAGGAAGGCTCAGTGCTCCTGGCCTGGAGTCAAGCACAGTCTAAGCTGTGATGACCTAACAATATCCCCAGTCATTTGCTCCTACATTCATGCACATACAAAGCATGTTGGCCTCCAAGGACCTTTGAATCTGAATCTGACTGTTTTTTTTGTTTTTTTTTTTCCAGATTCAACAGCAAACAAAGTATACTGGTCTTTCATTGTGGTTCAGAATAATGACTTAAAAGTATCTCCCATTACAGAAAACCAGGCATGAAGCATCCAAGGCAATTTTCTTGCAATTCAAGCATTCTTACTAATTCATGGTGATCTTACACTAAGCTCCCAGGAAGGAAACACACACACACACACAACTATTAAAGGAGGGTGTACAAATTAGTAAGGATAGAGAAGTAAGATACCCAAACAATTTACACAACATAGCTCCTCTCAAAGACATTTGAGTGGTGTTAGGTAGCTAACATAGGTTCTAGATTACAGCCAATGCCAGGAAAGTACTGCCTGGGACACATCCATACATACACACACATACATGTACACTCACCCTTTTTTTTTTTTTGGCAGAAGCTGCAATTTTGTAATTGGTTATTATAGTATTTCATCAGTTCCATTCAAAATTTATTCAGTATCCCACCCTAATTACCATCACTTTTAAACACTAGCACTTCAGATTAATTTACAGAAACATTCTGGACATTCTATAAAAAGCAAAGAGTTCAAATCATTGACTGTGGATCTACAGAATATAAACGACAGTTAGTGGAGGCAAGGCAAGGAACAAACAAGACGAGGTCCACAAAGGAACCTATTCACAATCCAGTTTGCAGGCTGCTTCCAAACTTACTGTTGGAGACCTAGGAATGGAGGGAAGATTATGGATGTTGCTCTATGAGTGTACACGGTTCTTTACTCTCTCTCTATTGTCTCTTTACCAAAAGAGAGGAAAGTCACACAAATTTAAGTACTACTTGCAACTCAAACAAATTCACCACTAGATTTGTTCAGCTCAATCCTTATTTATCTATGTGCTGTGGGCTAATGTGCTGGACTGTTGAACTGCTGAACTGCAAGGTTGGCGGTTCAAGCTCACCAGCTGTTCCTCAGAAACCCTATACAGGGTCTCTATGAGTTGGAAGGAACTTGACAGCACTTAGCAACAGCAACTGACTTTTGACTTCCTATGAATGGCTGGTATAAAGACTTAGAAAAAACAATCCATCAACCAGGGGCAGATTACTTAATAATCAAGTCAAGCATGGGAATACTTGTGTTAATTTACTCATCTGTAGTGAACAATGTGGTGAAAAACATGTTAAGTGATTCATCACAGATTAGAGAGTAAGCAAAAGTAAATCAGTGCTTACCTAACTAACTGAATAATCCAATACTGCCATCAGCACACAGCTCCCAGACAGACAAGGCATGGAAACATTCAACTGCCAAGCTCTACACCAAGCTACAAAATAGTGTATGTTCCTTCAGGTCAGCCCCATACTCATATTAACCTAGCCTCCTTTTTTTCAAGTTTTTATTGTGAATTGAGAGATAGTTTACATGGGAGAACATCAGTTTTATACTCATTGTTTCTTTGCAATGACTACAATCCCCTCCGTGCATCATCATTCAACAGTATTTGTTTCTAGTCCCTCTGTGTTGTTTGGGGGAGGGGGGGAGAATTAGCCCCTTTTTATTGATTATTTCCATTATACAATATCATAAGGTATATGTTAAGCCCATGGAGGCTACATTATGAAACACAGAGCCTTTACTTTGGGGAGGAAAGTTAGCAAAGGACCCAAGAGTACAAGTCAAGTTTTGAGTGCTCTCCCTACTTGACATCTACCAAATGGAGAGATAGATAATAGGGCTCCTTCCTGCTCAGCTCCAGTTGCTCTAGAGGCTACTTGAAAAGAAAAAGAATTTCACAACGTGAACAGTCTCTCCCTCTTACTCTACTTTTCCTCAACCACCCCCACCCTCACAAGAGGACTTTTGTGTAAATAAAATCTCAGGAAACAAAGCACACAAACACTTACACACAAATAAACTTCCAAACTCACACTAGCGTATAATTGTGTTTGGGTTGGAGCTTTTCCAGCCCTGTCACCCGTTCTCTGTTAGGAGTATATGAAACCCTTCTCTTTAGTAAAGTTAAAAACAGGCAAACTCCCCTCAGTTCCAAGCTGCACAAGGCTCTCCTAACATCTATCAGGTTCTCTGACCCCGCCCCCCAAAGGAACTCGCTGCTAAAAAGCCAGAGGGGGACAAAAGAAAAAACAAAACCCTACTCGCTAAATAAAGCCCTTTCACTTCTCCCCCATTTTCAGCTTCTCCTCTTGGCCAGAAACCCCTTTTCAAGGGACCCACAATTCTTCTGGTTCTTCAAGGAGATCCAGCTTTCCGCTGTCTTGATGCGGGCAGGCATCCCTTTCCAAAGCATTTTGCATTACTGGAGTCAATACTTGGGCTGGGTTTTTTCCCAGAGAAATCTAAAAGGCAGTCTTTAGTGGGCTGAACCAGGTCAGACTCATTCTCCCATACCCTCTGAAAGGCTGCCTGATGATAATGTATCCTGAAAAAAAGAGTATTTCTGGCTCCACAATCCATCTCCAACCCAACTGTGAATGCGCAGGGAACGTTCAAAGTTCCTACTGCTTACTTTAAAACTCCCACCCATTCCCCAACACTCCCTTCTTCCACATTCCTTCACAGTACTTCTCCGGTCTCTGAGAGAAATCAAAATCAATACCTTCCTTGGATTCATCTGCTTCGCAGCGCATGGTATCAGGGTGACCCGATGCTGGGGTGATAATCTCTGACATGTAGTCAGAGAAGCTGCAACTTTACGCTCCGCAGCTAAAACTCACACTCAACAGAAAATAAAAGGAAGGAAAGCCACTAAAATCAAAACCTCTCCGGGAGGGAGGGCTGGTTCTGGTGCAGGGATTTTCAGAGGGAAAGTTCTGCAAGAGTGACGAATCGCGTCTCCACTGGGCGGCGGGAGTCCGCCCCCAGCCTGGCGTCTCAGCCCGTTGCTGGGCGGAGGCGACCTGGCGCGGTCAGGGAGCACGCAGGTGGGGCCAAGGCCCGGACCACAGCCCCAGGCACTACAGGCAGGGCCATGGGTGCCTGTTGACAAACGTAACTGAAATTCACAGGGCCAGTGAAAAAGGCATGCAATAAAGGGGTTAAAAAAAAAAAAAGTCTCAGTGCCAGCTTAAGTTTAAATAAATATAAAAAATACATGCTGCTGCATCTTTGGGTTACAGTTTTCAACGCCCATTTGACTTTTCTTGTCTTGGGTCTTACACGCCCAAAATGACAGATTTTTTAGTTGCTCGCTGTGAATGTTACTAGAGAAAGAAAGCAACGTGGATATTGCCCACGTGGATGTAAGGACCGCCCAAGAGCCAGTCTTTGGAAGAAGGCTGGGCGGCCTCCAATCCATACCTTTGCACAAGAAACCAAGACCCGCCACTTACTCAATATAGCCCCTGACAAGCATTCTTAGCCAAACTGGCTGGCTGGCAGTAGTAATTGCTCAGCAGCTACACTAAAGGGCGGCCCTCAAAGAGCGCCATACGCTCTACAAGAGAGATAAATTACTTTAAAATGTTAATGGCATGGGGGGGGGGGGCTAGAATCAAAAGGTTGATAGAATCAAGAGGCTGGAGAGCCCTGAAAACAGGACCTTGTGGTGGGCAGTCCAGTGCTTATCCTACAGTGCCATAAGAAGAGACCTTTTCCAAAGTAAGTGAGCCCAAGTCTCCACTGAACTAAGGTTCAGTCCTGGTCTCCCCGCCCCCGCCCCACCCCCAGAAGTCAACTTAAGTTTTGGAACGTCAGTTTTTCCCTTGGAGAAGCGCTGACAATACCTCCCGTGGATATATCTGTCTTACGGAAGTGTTTAGCAGAGCAGTTGTTTTATTATCAACTGTAGGATAAGGTCCTCAAATTACAAATCTGAAAAATCGATTTGGAAACGGTGAGCAAAATTATATTCTTGTAATAGATTGATTTTCCAGATGCTTTCTTTACCTCAATAAAATGGGCAAAAAATACCCATAAACAAACAAAAAAACATGAGTAGAAGCACTGTGGCAAATTTAGTGATAAGAATATACAAAAGATATGGATTCAAAGACTGAATTAAAGTTTAATTCTGCCACATGACCTTAAAGTAAGGAGGATCTCTGAACCTCCATTTCCTCATTTGTAAAATGAGCATAAAAATACTTATGGTATTAATATTTACTTCACAGATTTATGTCTGGTCTTAAATAAAGTCATGTATATGATTTGAAACCCATAAGTACTACTCAAGGAGCTCTGGTAGCGTAGTGATTACGAATCGGGCTGCTATCCTCAGGGTCAGCAGTTTGAAACTACCAGCCACTCTGTGGGAGAAAGATGAGGCTTTCTGCTGCTATAAAGATTTACAGCCTCTGAAACCCTGAACAGGGTCGCTATGAGTGGGAACCGACTCCATGGCACATAACAACAACAACAAAGTACTACCCAGCTTAGTGTTAATTTTTGTACTTTGCCCGTTAAGCCCTAGGCTGCTAATGGAAAGGGAGATAGTTTGAACTCACCTAGGGTCACTATGAGTCGGAACCAACTCCACGGCACATAACAACAACAACAAATCCCTGGGAATCTGCTTCTATAAAAAATTCAGCCAAGGAAACTCTATATGCTAGTAATGCTCTGTCACATGGTGGTCACTGAGTTAACATCAACAACAACCACCATGTGCCTTTAAAAGTTAATTTTGTAAAATGTTGTTGTTAGGTGTCTATGAGTCAACACCAACTCACAGCAGAATGAAAAGTTGCCCCATCTTGTGCCATCTACATGATGGTTATTATGTTTGATTCATTGTTATAACTATTGTTGTCACTCATTCAAAGTTCCCCTTGTTTCACTATTCATGTAATTTACCAACCATAATATCCTTTTTTGGTGCCTGAACTTTCCAGAGGACTTGTCCAATGTTGTTTTTGCTAAATGCCGTTGAGTCAGTTCTGACTCCTAGCGACCTATATAGGGCTTCCAAGGAACAGCTGATGGGTTTGAACTGCTGACCTTGTGGTTCACAGTCCAGTGTTTATCCTACAGTGCCATACTAATAGTCCTTTTCCAAAGTAAGTGAGCCTAAGTCTCCATATAATGCAAAAGATACTCAGGTTTTATTTCAGTATAAATTACTGTTGGGTTTGAACAGAAAAGAGTGTGTTTCTGCTATTCACAAACAGTGAAGTTTATTATAAATATTAATATACAGCCTATATACTGCTGAGTGATTCTAGCAGGCCTAAAATGCTAAGTAAAACTTAATCTCAATTTTTCTGGAAAAAAAGGCAGGATGATGAGAGGAGGATATAACCAGCCAGAGAAGAGACAAGAAGGGAAACATCTGGAAAATAACTATGTTCCAGAACCTCCCAGAAACTGACCTCACCATCAAAAGGGTAATAGGTTGCACCTTTCTGAAAGTGGCAGTTAACTGCATGGTCCCCTCTGCCAGACTTACGGAGTCTCATGGTACCCTCAGACTTACGGAGGAGACGTGACCCCTATCTGAGCTGAGACCTGCCAGTCAGAAATGGCCTTTCGTGTCCTACCCATGGAATCATACTAGAGTCCCCTCCCTCACATATCTCCTTTGCCCTTCCCACTGTAATCCAGATGTCCAAGAGGAGACCTGCAGTATCTTACCAGGGCTGTGTATGACACAGATAAGAGCTACCACTGACCCATAATTGGTACTTACTCTTGTTATCAAGTGCCATGAGTTGGTTCTAACTCATAGTGATCCTGTATAGAGTTTCTGAGGAGCAGCTGGTGAGTTTGAACCGCCAACATTGCAATTCAAATTGACCTTGAAGCCCAGTGCTTATCCTACAGTGCTATATTGGTACTTATAAGGTATAAAACCTGTTCAAGGTGTTGATTATACAAATTTCCAAGAGAAAACAAAAGAACAACCACTAACCCCATTATCTTCCAGTTGAAATTTAGACAATCTAAATTCTACTCTTGATCTACCCCAGGCAGGCATGACTTCTACCCTCTCCTTTCAGAAAGTAACCCATGAACCAAACCCACTGCAGTCAAGTTGCTTCCCACTCATAGAGACTGGTAGACAGGGTGGAACTGCTCCATAGGGTTTTGTTGTTGTTGTTAAAGTGCAATTGAGTCGGTTCCAACCCATAGCAACCCTGTATAGGGTTTCCAAGGAGCAGCTGGTGAGCTTGAACCGCCGACATTGCAGTTCAAACGGCTTGCAGCCTGGCGCATTAACCCACAGTGCTACACGAAGACTCTCCATCGGGTTTTAGAGCTTGTAAGTCTTTATAGAAGCAGACTGCCTCATCTTTCTCCCATAGAGAGGCTGGTGGGTTTAAATCGCCAACGTGTCAGTTAGCTGCCAAAGGCTTACCCCATTGCACAAATAGGGCTCCTAGTCCCATAATAGGAGTACTGGTGTGGTGCTGCAGGATAATCCACTGGGCCCCAAGGTTGGCAATTCAAACCCACCAGGCACTCTCTTTGGAAACTCGTTATACAGGGTTACTATGGGTTGGAACTGACTCAAAGACACTTAATAACCACAACAACCCCCATAAGAAGTCCTTATTAAATATCCTTTTGCAAGTCCAATGTGCACAAACCACACTGTTATTGTTGTTAAGTGCCATCAAGTCAGTTCAAACTCAAAGCAACCCTGTATAGGGTTTCCAAGGAGCAGATGATGGGTTTGAACAGCTGACCTTGTGAGTTGTATTAAAATACATGTTCCCATGCTCCTACCTCAGCTGTTTTGCTTGTTTTAACACTGGGTTCATGAAAAGGCCTTCAGTCCTTCTCAGGGTAGCCAAGGAGAACAACTGCTGAATGAACAATTCAAGTGCCAAGTCAGTTTAATAATTCAATTTAATCATTTTAGCAGCTCAGTTGAACCTTGAACATTCATCAACAATCCTCAGGAAACCTACAGAGAAATTTCTTTTGTATTTAAATACAAGCAGCAGTCACCTTGAGGGAAAATGTCCTGATCTAGCTCAAGAGCAAGATAAAAGACTGCATTTGGATATGGACACTCCTCCATTGTCTAAATAATCTCAAAGCCATCTGCCTCAGACAAACTATACTATACTGCCCGTGTTCCTACCGTTCAAATGATGTCAAAGGGCAGCTCATTTGTTTTCCTGGTCTTATGATTTATACCAGGTTGGTCACTTCACCTTGATTTTGTAGTGTTTTGTTTTGATTTTAACCCAGTGAATAATTCTTCAGTACATATTGTATCAGTGATTTGTATCTCTTATAACTGGGATGTGCTCACTCTTCTATGTGTGATGAACACTCCAACATCATTTACCTCTCAATATACTTTAAAGTGATACCAACAATAAATTATGGACTGCCTCCAAATGAGTTAGCATTCTTACTTAATACCAAACTACATTTAAATACTATAATGAACTACTACTCATTTCTTATAAGGCATGTTCCACCTTCTATACCAGAGTGGTAGAGTTAAAATGCAGCCAAAAGTTCTAATGGTTTTCATGATCAGAAATTTACATGTGTCACTGCTGACCTGGAGATACCGGTATACTTTTTACCACACATATAAAGAATTCAATTTCTCAAGTCATCTTGATTCTTTCTAACACTAGTTCTCAAATAAGCTTTATCACACAGCTTCAGAAAAATCTCCTAAATTACACCTCAGAGTCCTGGTGTTGTACTATAGGATAAGCACTGGACTGCTAGCTGCAAGATCAGCAGTTCAAACCCACCAACCACTCCTCAGAAACCCTATACAGATTCGCTATGAGTCAGAACTGACTTGATGGTACTTAATAACAACTAATTATACCTCAATAATTAGTTGCAGTGAAGTTGATTTAGACTCAAGGCAACCCTGTTGTTGTTGTTAGGTGCCACTGAGTCAGTACCAACTCATAGCGGCCCTATGCACAACAGAACAAAACACAGCCCAGTCCTGAGCTAACCTCACAATTACTGGCACGCTTGAGCCCACTGATGCTGCCAATCTTGCCAAACCATCTTGCTGGGGGTCTTCCTCTTTTTCTTTGACCCTTCACCTTTCCAAACATGATATCCCTCTCTAGTGACTGGTTACTCCTGACAACATGTCCGAAGTATGAGAGATGAAGTCTGGCCATCCTGGTCTCCAAGGTGCACTCTGGCTGTACTTCTTCCAACACAGTTCTGTTTGTTCTTTGGCAGCCCATGATACTTTGAATATTTTCCTTTAACACCATAGCTCAAATGCATCAATTCTTCTACGATCTTCCTTGTTCACTGTCCAACTTTCACATGCATACAAGGTTATTGAAAATACCATGGCTTGGGTCAGGTGTACCTTAGTCCTCAGTCTGACATCTTTGCTCTTCAACACTTTGAAAAGGTCTTGTGCAGCAGATTTGCCCAATGCAATATGCCATTTGATTTCTTGGCTGCTGCTTCCATGAGTGTTGATGGTTGATCCAAGAAAAATGAAGTCTTTGACAACTTCAATCTTTTCTCCGTTGATAAAATTTATGGGAGCAGAAAAGCTCATCTTTCTCCTATGGAATGGCTCATAGTTTGAACAGCTGACCTTGAGGTTAGCAGCCTGACTTGTAACCACTACACTACCAGAGCTCCTTGAGCAGAGTATGTAATTCCATAGAAATAAACCTCACTCCCTCTTCCCAATTCTACTTCCCAAGGCAACCCTAGGTATGTTCCAATAGAACTGTGCTCTATAGGGATTACAATGACTATTCTTTTGAAGTAAACTGCTAAGCCATTCTTCAGAGGCATCTCTGAGTAGACTCAAACCTCAAACGTTTTGGTTAGCAGGCTAGTACCTTAACTGTTTAACTGTACCCCACAGGGATTCCATATCACAGTAAAACTGTGAATAATAATAAAGCATGGTCCTTTTGCTTACACATGCCCAGCGTCTGCTAAGGAGGAAAGAGCAATGAATTTTCACACTCAAACACATGAGAAAACCAGTAGAATTGGGAAGAGGGAGTGAGGTTTATTTCAATGGTATTACATACTCTGCTTAAGGACCTGGGTAGTGGTTACGAGTCAGGCTACTAACCTCAAGGTCAGTTGTTTGAAACTATGAGCCATTCCATAGCAGAAAGATGAGATTTTCTGCTGCCATAAAGATTTATAGCCTCGGAAACTCTATGCAGGGTTGCTATGAGTTGGAATCAACTCTATGGCACACCACCACCACCCTGCTTAAATTTAAAAATATTAAAATTTCTCTGCAGTGAAAAAACACTAAGCATCTCTATAAACTACAGTTATATGCCTGTGGCTTCTAGGCATAGACCCCTCAGGTCACAAAAGCAGCCATTTCATCAATACTTTTATATCCATCTTGCTGATAATGAGGCAAATATGTACATATCAAATTTAGGTCATGGAGGAAAAAAAGTTGCCACTTGGCATAAAAGTGACTTTCTTCTACCTGACTTTAAGGTTTTCCTAATGTGTCTTGTAATGTTTATATCTATTACCCTTGAACATCTTTTAAGACTTCCATGATTTATAAAGTTGGCTTCAGATCTCTCTCATCTGTGAGAAAGAGTTGTGCTTTTCACCTGGTGAGGGCTATTGGCTTTGTATCTTTCCGATCATCCTCAGATCCTCTTTGCATTTAACTTTCCACAACAGAGGTGCACAGAGGTGCAGCTAAATGGGTGTCTCCCCACAGCGCCATCCCATGATCAGTTTAACTGACTCTCTTCAACTTAAGCAAATTTTATTTAGCAGAAATGAAGAAGGGGGATGCTCAGATAAATGTTGTTGTTGTAAATGTCTAGCTAGAAGGCCCACAGTTCATGGAAACCCTCTGCACCATGGGATGGGGCTTTTGTGATCCATAGGGTTTTCATTGGCTGATTTTTTAGAAGTAGATCACCAGACCTTTCTTCCTAGTCTGCTTTTGTCTAGAAGTTTCTCTGATACCTGTACCATAGCAGCACACAAGCCTTCATTGACAGATGGATGGTAGCTGCACCTGAGGTACACTGGCCAGGAATCAAACCTGGGTCTCCTACACGGAAGGCAATAATTCTATCACTGAACTACCACTGTTGTTGTTGTTAAGTGCTGTCAAGTCAGTTCCAACCCATAGCGACCCTGCACAGGGTTTCCGAGGCTGTAAATCTTTATAGGAGCAGAAAGCCTCATCTTTCTCCCATGGAGCAGCTGGTAGTTTCGAACTGCAGACCTTAGGTTCGCAGCCTGATTCGTAACCACTACACTACTATGCTCCCCCTAATACCAAATAACAGTTGGTGTTGTTGTTAAGTGCCATCAAGTTGGTTTCAACTCATAGCAGCCCTTTGTAGGGTTTCTGAGGAGCAGCTGGTGAGCTTGAACTGCTGACCTTGAGGTTCAAATCAGCTTTGCAGTACAGAACATTAACCTGTAGCACCACACCAGGACTCCCAAATAACAGTAGCAATCACTTATACACCTCAGTAGATTTAAACCCTGTGCCTCAAGTGGCTGTATGCTTATTTGTTGTCAAATACCATGAGGTTGGGGAGTTTGTAAAATGGGGTGGGGCAGAATTGCTGTAAATAAAGGAAGAACAGCTGAAGATGAGAGTGCCAATAGGGAAGGGGAAAGGTGCTGGTGACCAGATTTTTGGATTCAAAGTCTGTTATAGGTAAACCTTCTTCTCCTCTGTCTCCCAGATGACACCTCCAACAAATTTAACACAATCAATCACCGCAACCTGGGACATGAGTGGATAATTCTAAGGGAATGTAAAAAGGTGCTGAGGGCTGAGGTGAGAGTGCACAGAGGGAGTAATACATCTAAAACGACTTGTTGTCTAGAGAAAAGTTTTCATTGTTTGCTTTTATGTCCCTCCTAAGAAATCTCCCTTGTTAAAGAGCTTTTAGCAGATGATTAAACACACAGAGTCAGGCCTCAAAATATCGTCTAGACAATTCATGACCACAGGATCCTTCTTTTATAATATTTAGCAATAAAAGTCTTGTATGTACACAGATTTTATTTAGTCTCCCAAGTTAAAGAAAGAAAGAGGTTATATGATTTGCTCACAGTCACAAAACTAAGCAATAAAGTTCTTTTAAATAAAAGCAGTCAAGACCTCCTGACTCCTAATGGTGGTGTGCCGTGGAGTCGGTTCTGACTCACAACCCTGCATAGGGTTTCCGAGGCTATAAATCTTTGCAGGAGCAGATAGCCTTATCTTTCTCCTGCAGAACATCTGGTAGTTTCAAACAGCTGACCTTGAGGTTAGCAGGGCGACTTGTAACTACTATACTACCAAAGCTCTTTATACACTTTATTAAAATATTCATGTAAAATTCTATTTTGCAGAAGACTACATCAAAGATTACTATATTAGACAGTACCCAAGGAATTTTTAAATGGTCATGGTTCTTGTATGTTGTTGATGTTCAGTGCTGTCGAGATGGTTCTAACTCATAGTGACCCAGTGTAGGGTTTTTGGTGAGCAGCTGGTGGGTTTGAACCGCCAACCTTGTAGTTAGCAGGCCATTGCTTATCCTACAGCACCACAGAGTGTCCAAATTACTTTTTCAAATGCTTAGTTCACAGTCTCAAAGTTTTCCATTGCTAAACAGTCAATACTTAAATAAGTTATATATCCAATGGTGGTAGTGGTGGTGGTGGTGGTTATGTGCCGTGGAGTTGGAACCAACTCCTAGTGACCCTGTACAGGGTTTCCGAGGCTATAAATCTTTACAGGAGCAGAAAGCCTCATCTTTCTCCTGAAGAAGAACTGGTAGTTTCGAACTGCTGACCTTAAGGTTCTCAGCCCGATTCGTAACTACTACACTCTTAGCTTCTACTTATTCAACTACGTGAAACTGTACGTCATACTTTATTTAAGATGAAAAGTTCAGTTAGACCTTTACTCCTGGAATATGAGGCTGCCAAGAGATTAGACTCTGGAGACCTAGGCCTGGTTTCTGGTGCCTCTGGAAGTAGATTAAGCACTGGCTGGTGTGCTGCAGTAGGATAAGCACTGGACTGCAAGGTCAATTTGAAATGCAAGGTCAGCAGTTCAAACTCACCAGCCACTCCTGGAAAACCCTATCTATACAAGGTCGCTATGAGTCGGAACCATCTCTAGGACACTTAACAACGAATGGCTATGCTTCTTTAGGAATCCTGGTGTGGCACTACAAGATAATCATTGAATTGCTAACCATGAGATCAGTGGTTCAAACGCACCAGCTGTTCCTTGTAAACCTTATACAAGGTCACTATGAGTCCGTACGGACTTGACGGTGCTTAACGACAACAACAACATGCTGCCTTTAGGGTCTTGGTGAGGCACTGTAAGATAAGCACTGGACTGCTAACTGCAAGGTCAGTGGTTCAAACCCAGCAGCCACTCCTTGAAAACACTATACAGGGTCACTACGAGTCAAAACCAACTAGATGGCACCTAACAACAACATCCTTTTGAGAGATAGCGCCATTTCCTTTTCAGATTATCGTAGCCACTAAGAAGTTACTCCTTATTTAGAACTGAGATTCAAGTTTCAGGGCAGTAATTGTCAAATTATTTCCACTTCAATTACTGCCTTTACTCCTTACAGCAAATTGTGACATGATAAACACAGGATTTTCGTTTTCTACAACCTATTGAAACCCCATCATATTGTCTGGCTGAGTGCGATTGAATGCAATGTAAAACAGTTATACAACAGTGTGGCCACACATCTGTTACAGATTATCCTGAAGAATTCAGAAGGCAGCAGATCTGGTGTACGCAGCAGTAGTGACAAAGTCTTTTCAATGTGCTCACACTAACAGGGTAGAAAGTGATATTAAGACAGGTAAAGCAAAGGCCTTTACTTAACTGCATCTGCACAGTTAGTAGCTTTATTCAAATTTCTGGACAAAAATGAAATTCACAAAGAAACCAAAAGCAGTGTTCTCTATATGGAATGTAGACTATAGATTCCTGGTCTAAGGCCTGTTTGAAAGTCTAACTCATTCCCAATTGTCATAATTTTATATTGAGTTTTGACATAGGGTACAATCTCGATTACATTAACATTTGTGCCTTGTTGTTGTTGTTGTTGTTAAGTGCCGTCAAGTCGGTTCCGACCCATAGCGACCCTGTACAGGGTTTCCGAGGGTGTAAATCTTTACGGGAGTAGAAAGCCTCATCTTTCTCCCACGGAGCAGCTGGTAGTTTCGAACCGCTGATCTTAAGGTTCTCAGCCCGATTTGTAACCACTACGCTACTAGTCATTTATTTAAAAGACAGAAAAGGCTCGATGGGAAACTACAAGGCTGAGTTAGGCCTGCCAGGTGAGAGGCCAAGGCTGGAACTCAATAGACAAACTCAGCAGGTGGTGAAAATGTGAACCGAAGCAGAACTTATCCAAACAGAACTTCAGGGGAGAAGGGGAGTCTATTTTTGCAGGTAGCATTGAAAGACATGGGTCAGAAGTTTTTCCACTTGAATGGACCAGGTTACAAAACTTACATTATGCAGCTTTTCCTTAAGAAAGGACTATATAATAAGTACGTAATAGTTATGATTCACAAAGTTGTAGACATCTCCAGAATGAATGTTGATAAATTGCTCATATGAACAGTGCACTTGACTACTTAAAAAAGGAATGTGATGTCCATACATTCCTAGTAATAACAAAACAGTACTAAAAATCACTCATTTTCTCAATCTGAAATCTATTTCAACAAGTTTTTTCTTACACTGAATTAATTGAAGGTCCACTGCAAGCCATTTGACTTTCTCGATTACAATGATATACAGTCAATCAGAAATAGATATAAAGAGAAAGAAACAACAATCTAAATGATACACCAGAGCTACCATTCCTCTTATGATTTTATGCAACAGAGTTGGGAATTTGCTCTTTCATACCGCACTCTAATTTCTATTTTGTCTCTCATATTATGGTCACCTCACAGTGAAGACTATGTATTTTTTTTTTTATACCAAAATGTTTCTCTATACAAACCAACTATTTCATCTGGTCTTCAATCAAAGAAAGAGAAACATTATTCCAATGATAGAAGAAACACTGCTTGTCTTATATATGTACTGGTAGACAGCATGGCAGTCTCCAATCTGCAAACTTCCTAAGTAGGTTTTCATAAATAATATTAACCCTATACAATTTTTACTTTAACATGACTCTTCTGTACTCTTAACCATATCAGTACCTTTTAGATTTTCATATGCTTTCATAATCAAAAGCCACTTTAAAACACTCATGATTTTCACTCTGACATTCTTAAACTGTGCACCAAGGTGCCTCAGGGACCATAACAAACTCAGGAGTGTTGGTAGCAAATTTTAAATTTTTAATGGAAATAGAGTCATAAAAAATTGAAAGCTTCAAGCTGAAATATTGAAGGATTTTATGGGCAAAATATTGAACACTCCAGGAAGCATCAAAAAATGGAGGGGATACACAGATTCGCTGTACTAAAAAGAATTGGTCAGAAGCTAGCATATCATCAAGAAGCAATGGTATTAAATGAAGTCCAAGCTTCACTGAAGGCATTGGTGAAAAAATACGGGTCCAGAAATTGATGGAATACCAATTAAGATGCTTCAACAAACCACCTGTCGATGCCAAGAAACTCAGAAGCTAGATACCGGCTAACTGACTGGAAAAGACTCCTATTTGTGCTCATTCCAAGCAAAGGTAATTTAACAGAATGGAAATTATTGAACAGTATCATTAATAGCATACACAAGTAAAATTTTACTGAAAATAATTCAAGAACAGTTGTAGCTATATGTTGAACTCCTAGGAATTCAAGCCAGATTCTGAAGATGTGGAGCGGAAGATATCACTGATGATGACAAATGGACCTTGGCTGAAAGCAGAGAACATCAGAAAGATATTTATCTGTGTTTTATTGACTTGAAATGCAATTGACTGTGTGGATGATAACAATTTATGAATAACACTGAGAAGAATGAGAATTCTAGAACAATTAATTATTCATGCGGAACCTCTGTATGTAGATCAAGAAGCAGTCATTCAAACAGAACAAGGGGATATTATGTGATTTCAAACCAGGAAAGGTGTGCATCAGGGCAGTATCGTTTTATCATACTATTCAATCTGTATGCTGAGCAAATACTTTGAGAAGCTGAAAGAAGACCATGTGTGACATCAGGACTGGAGGATTTGATATGCAGATGACACAATGACACAACTTTGCTTGCTTGTAGCACTTACTGATGAATATCAAAAACTGCATTCAGTATGGATTACACCTTAATGTAAACAAAACAAAAACCTCAGGACTGGACCAATAAGCAACATCATAATAAATGGAGAAAATATTGATGTTGTTAAGGATTTCATTTTACTTGAATCTATAATCAAGTGTCCCTGGAAGTAACAGTGATGAAATAAGACACTGGGCAAATTTGCTGCAAAAGATTTCTTTAGAGTGCTAAAAAAGCAAAGATGTCAGTTTGAGGATTAAGGTGGACCTGACTCAAGCATTGTATTTTCAATCACCTGATATGAAAGCTAGACAATGAGTAAGGAAGATGGGAGAAGATTTGATGCATTTCAATTGTGGTATTGGCAAAGAATATTGAAAGTGTCATGGATTGCCAGAAAAACAAAAAAATCTGTCTTAGAAGAAATGCAGTCAGAATGCTCCTTAAAAGTGAGGATGGGATGACTTCCTCTAATGTACTTTGAATATGTGAGTAGGAGTGAGCAGTCTCTGGAAAAGCACATCATGCTTGGGAAAGTGAGGGTTGGCAAAAAAGAGGAAGACCCTCACAGAGATGAACTGGCACATGGCTGCAACAATGGGGTCAAACATAATTATTGTGAGGAAGGTGCAGGTCCAGGCAATGTTTTATTCTGTTGTATATGGGCTTACTATCAGTTAGAATCGACTGGATGGCCTAAAATTAACACAGCAATATCAATACCTGTCCTGTAGTACTACTTTCCAGTTCCAACATTAAATTTTGCTATATTATCTTCAATTACTTTTTTTTTTTAAGTTAGGTTTGTTGGAAGTTGCTGTGATTAAAAAGTATTGTGTTAAAAGCAATGTGAAGCAGGAAATTCAATAGAGGTATATATCTGACTGTAAGGGTTGTGAAGCTTTGAGGAGACCAGTTATCAATTTATTGCCCCTTAGCTCCAAATTCATATATCCCACAAATATGTAAACTTTTGAAAGAGGATATTTGTACACAGGTAACCACAAGGAGGAAGCGGAACAACTGCTACTGCATGGAGGGGATTGCAATCATTAAGATGAAACAAAGTGTACGATTTGTTGAATCTAAAACCGATGATGTTGTCTGTAAAGCTTCACTCAATACACAATTTAAAAATAATTAATTTAAAAAAAAGTATTTCTCCTTTGCCAGTTAGCACAATTTTAAGGTTTGTTCAGTGGAATGCGCTAAAGACACACTGAAAGAAGTTTTCCTTCCTAGTTCTGGTATATTCTCTCTACAAGCTACTACACCACATGGTTTCTCCAGCACCAAGTTCCTGTGGCAGAGAAACCTTCACTAGCATCTGGCTCATACAGTTCATATTGATCAGTACCAACCACCCAGTTGCCAGCAATTCCCCTGGAATCCCTTAGACAACTTTGTAGTTGAATTCCCCAGATGAGATACAGCCCTATGGACGTTTCTTCAGCATCCTACATGGTGGATTTCCAGCAAGTTCTACATGTGCAGTATAACAGTGATGTCTCTGCCATGCAGTCAGCCATGAGAATTCCCCCACTACAACAAGGTCTGGATCACTGGCTTGAGAAGGGCAAAAGAGAAGTTCTTTCTTGGGAGCTCTCTCTCAGATCCAGGGCAGGTAGCTGCTTCTTATTCCTCCTTATTATCCTATATTCTTTACAGCACTATTTACTTCCCAGTAGCCAATCCCTTATTACTCTAATCTCCATCATAATGAACATTTCTTTGTATTAAATCTTCACTGTTTGAATAACTATGTGGTTTCTGTTTTCCGATTGATCGATATATACCATCCAACAGATGTACACATCCTATTAGTAACTGTAGATAGGAATGAAATAACCACAATCTATGTGTGTATGTGTGTGCTTTTCAAATGACTATTAAGTTATGACAAAAACATTTATAAGTTGGTTTGGATCTAACCACACTTAATGAGCAGAAATGTTAGGTATTTCTTTTGGTGTAGAGATGACACAAAAGAGTTATTGAGATACTAAAGGTGCTGTGAGCCTGAAAACATGTGTTCCAGTCTACATGTTTTAGTTGTTTCTAGGAACTGTCTACTTGGATGGTTCCTAGAGCTTGGCTTGGCTAAAACCAACCAGTTACTGTTGAGTCGATTCCAGCTCCTGGTGACTTCACATGTGTCAGAGGAGAGCTGTGCTCCATAGGATCTTCAGTGGTTGAGTTTTGGGGCATAGATAGCCAGGCTTTTTTTTGAGGTGCTCTGGGTGGACTTGATCAGGAGCCCTGCTAGAACTGTAGGCTAAACACTGGATTGTTAACTGCTTTGTTGGCAGTCCAAACCCACCAGTGGCTCTGCAGGAGAAAGATGAGGCATTCTGTGCTTATAAAGATGTAAAACCTCAGAAACCATATACAGGGTTGCTATGAGTTGGAATCTACATGATTGCAGTGAATTTTGAGGGAGGGTGGACTTGAACCACAAACCTTTTGGTTAATCGTTTGTAGCACTCAAGGATTTCTTGCCCCCTCTAACAGTAACCATATCCTTGAAGGCACAGACATACTCCCTTACACAGCATCTCAATATTTTCTTCATCGTATTCATTTTTCTCTCACTTAGGCAATGATGACTGGAACTCTTGTAACTATCACAGACTTACTCTGCTCTGTCTCCACTATTGCTAACCTCACTAGTTCTACAATCAAAATATTACCTGGTCAGACCTTATATATGGAAGAATGGGAAGACAAAGGTGAGTGGTACTATCAGTTGCCACCAAGTTAATTTCAAGTCATGATAACCCACGTGTGTCTGTAGAACTGTTCTCCATACAATTTTCAGTGGCTGATTTTTCAGAAGCCAGGTCTTTCTTCTGAGGTGGCTCTGTGTGGACTTGAACCTACAACCTTTTAATCAGTACTGAGTGCATTAAGCATTTGGAACATCCAGGGACTCCATGAGTGATACTTTTGTTGTTGCTCAGTGATGCTGAGTCGTTTCCTATTCATAGACACCCTGTATAGGGTTTCTGAGGAGCGCCTGGTGAGCGTGAACCTTGCTGTTCAAACCATCCTTACTGTTCAAACCGACCTTTCTGTCCAGCGCATTAACCCACAGCATCACACCAGGACTCCTGTGAGTGATATGACTAGAGGCAAAATCATGAAGACGTACCACCCCACCCTGAAAATACATATGTAGACACGAGTGATTTGAAAAGTAAGCAAATCATTCAGAAAATTTGGCATTTGTTTTCATTAACTGGAAATTACTTAAAACAAACCTTATGATGGATCACGACACCCTGTGCAGCCACACAGTTAGAGAAGCTGCCAGTGGTCTAAACTACCATCCTCTCTGCTCTGTTACATCCCTACCAAGGTCCGACTCAGGTACCATCTCCTCCATAAAGCCTACTGAATGCCATAGTGAACTTGCATTTCTACAGGGAACTTAAACTATAATTTAAAGTTACTAATCCTGGTGTTAGTTATCTTCTGAGGCAGGTTTGTAAACTATTTTAAACAAGAGATTATACCTTATATTTCCTCCCTTTCTAAAAAGCAGATCACATATTGAACACTTTGAGGCACTTTGTAATCCTTTACTAACAACTAATATTGAATGATCATAACATATAAAAATAGCCTATCTCCCTGAAGTCTTCTTAAAATTGAACAACGATTTAGCTTAACTAGTAAAAATAATACCTTTTTTTTTTTTTAAGTGAGCATTTTGCTCTTTTAAGTACTATCTAAATGGAACCGACTCCATAGCACATTACCACAACCATAGGGAATCAAATTGACAATAACAACTTGAAAGATTAGAAAGGATCCTGAGAGGGCAATGAGTTTATGTTAATGAGGATGGAACATTGCAGAAAAGCAGGGTGAACATGGTTCAATTAATTCAAAGAATATAATTAATGTCACTAAATTGTACATGTAGAGACTTGGATTGAGGTATGCTCTGCTGTGTATATTCTCAATAACAAAATAAGTTAAATTTAGGAAAAAGAAAAGAACAGCCTTATCACTCCCTTACCCCCAAAATGTACATTACAAGGAACTATGTACATAATGGAGTCCTGGTGTGGCACTGCAGGATTATGCATTGAACTGCAAGGTCGGTGGTTCAAACCCACCAGCCGCTCCTCAGAAACCCTATATAGGGCCTCTATGAGTCAGAACTGTACATAATAATGTGATGTGTAAATATATACTTTTTTACTAACTTCAAAGAGAAGAAAATTTGCAGTGCATCTGGAGAACTAAGACTTGTAATCTGCAGCAATCCACAAATCTATCAAATTTATAAAAAAAACTCTGTCAGAAAAAGAGCCAAGAAGAAAATAATTCTGACAGCTGCAAACCTTCTGTTTTACAAGATGCACAGAATGGACACACTGCCTTTAACATTCTTATAAACAGGGAATGCTGAGCAAACACAAACATCTCCAGTAGAAGCAGTCTACTCAACTCCAGGCTTCCTCTAATGGATGGTGCTTATCTTTATAGAGACAGCTCTACTTGTCATCCATCAAATGCACCACAATTGTCCTAGAAACCATTCATAAAATAGATTGAACAAAATTCCACTTCGCTTGACGAACTTTCCAGGGACAGCAAAAGTAGCAGCAGCAGCTCCTCATTTTCTAAAAAAGCAGTGACTTCACCAGCCTTAGATTGAAAACTCTGTTTCTGTTAAGTTAAGAACTAACATCCGGCTCTGGACCACCTGAATATATATACTAATACATCCCAGATGGGAATTCCAGACACCTCAATACTCAAGGCATGACCTTCTCTCAGGCAATAAACAGTCTATTCAGCAAGTCTCCTAGGAGCAAACGTCCCTTCAAAGGCTGTTTGCATTTACAAGACTGTGTTTTCTAAAGTCAGTCCATGATCTATCACAGAACAATGTGTCATCTGTTTTCTCAATGGATGAAATTAATTTGTGAATGTGAAAAGCTAGTACTCTGGTTGCCTAAGTATGCTGTGGACCAGAGGAAGGAAAAAATTCCAAACCAGGAACTCAGTTCAGAATAAAATGATTTATGTACCTGTATTAAGCTACATCTTAACATCATCAATGAAAATACCTACCGGTACAATGCTAGGTACATTACTGATAATATATCTTTACTCTTACTACAACTCAAGTTGGTATTTTCTAGCTTAGAAGTATAATCCCATGTATATTCTCATTGATCCTCAGAACAACCCTGTAAGAAAGAAATCTTGGGTGTTATTTTCCCAAGAAATGAGGGACACAGAGCAGTAAGGGAGGTCAGAGGGCAAAGCTAACACAGAGGCCCTGAGCCTGGTTGATATGGAGGAAGAGAGAGCCAGACATTAATAGAAAAAGAGAAATTCAGAGGAGGAACACGTGTGGCTAAGGAGGAAGCTGAGGAGTTCCACTTCACACATTTGAGTCTAAGGTTTGATGTAGGATGTGGCTCTTCTGCCAGAACCATTTCCACGTAACCAGAATTCTCTCAGCAAGTGCTGAGGCTTCTAAAAAGTTCATAGTCTTTTGTGAAAGTGTTTCTAACTGGTCACACAGGATAGTTATCTCATATTTCCCATTCTGTTGATGGTCAGAACCCTTAAAACACAATCCAGTCATTCTTTCCAAGGGTTTCACCCATCAGCAGCCATTATTTGTTCCACATAAGCAATGCAGAGTTACTGCATAGTAACTGAAGTGTTGGCATGCAGACAAAACAGTGAGGCCTTCAGCACTAGAAGTATCTTTCTTGATAGCATCTAATAATCCCTTTGCATCTTTAATCAAGGAGCCCTGGTAGTGAGTGCAGTGGATTATGAATTGGTTTGCTAACCACAAGGTTAATAGATAGAATCTATCAGCTGCAGCCAGGGAAAAAGATGAGACTTTCTGCTCCAATAAACATTTACAGACTGGGAAATGCTATCAAGATTGTTATGAATAGGAACCAAGTCTACAGCACAACCACCACCACACATTTAATGGGTGGTACAAGGGACCTAGGGGAAACCCAAGATTGCTGAAGGAAACCAGGGACCCTGCGTCTGCTCTAGAAGAAGACATACACTCTTCTCTGATTGAATGTTATCTTCATTTATTTTTTATATTTATTTATGTTCTTAAGTGCTATTGAGTCAGTTCCAAAACACAGTGACGTTGTATAGGGTTTTTGAGGAATGTCTGGTAGGTTTGAACCACTAACCTTGTGATTAGCAGTCCAGAGCTTATCCTACAGCCACACCATGACTCAGCAAATATTAAGAACCACCATGCACAAGGCAAATAGTATAGATACAATAGCCATTGTCTTGATTCTTGAGGAAAATACATATTGTTGTATTGTTAAGTGCCATTGAATCAGTTCCACTTATAAAGACCCTGTATAGGGCTTCTAAGGAGCAGCTGGTGGGTTTGAACTATCAACCTTGTGGTTAACAGTTCAGTGTTTATCCTATAGTGCCATACCAGGACTCCTGGGAAGACACATACAAAATACCAATTACAATACTTCATGATAAATACAACAGCAGAAAAGTATGGAGTGCTATAAAAGCTCATAGGAGAAGGACCTTAAATTAGACCTGGAGGAGGGAGTCATCAAGGAAGGGTTGCTGAAAGTCTTGATGCTTAAGTTAGTCTTGAAGATCAAGGAGCTAGCCAGTAAAGTGAAGGGAAAGAAAGAATGGTTCCAGGTAGAGTTAACAGCACATGGTGAGATTTAGAGATGAAAGAAGAACATGTCAAAAGGAAGGCTGAAGAACCATCAAATGGATATAATCATCAGGAGGCCTCTAGTGATCTTTGAGAAAGAGGTTTTAGTAACATGACTGGGGGCAGAAGCCAAAGGGCAAGGAATTCCAAAACAAATAGGTGTTTAGCAAGCAGTGAAAGCATTAGTAGACAACTTATTCAAGACGTTTCAGTGAAAGGGATAAACTGAAAGAGTCCTCAGAAGAGAAAGCATTATTAAAAGAACATGATTCAGGTACAACTTTTAAATCCCCATAACTCTCCCACTGGCCAACACCAGACACGCGAAGCTGGGTACCATTAATCTTTTACGAAAACGTATATGCAAGAGTTTGAATAATGTAAATTAAAAAAGGATAAACTGGAGACTTTCCTTCTGTGGAACCAGTGCTGGCTCAGAAGTTCTAACATGAAGAAGGTCATGCAAGATGTTATCCTTGTGGTGCTTAAAAGGCTCCTAAGCCCCAAACCTCCTTAGCAGTATAGGGGATACCCCATCATTGTTGCTATTGTTTTAAGTACCATTAAGTTGGTTCTGACTCATAATGGCTCTATCATTAGAAAGGCAGTAATTTGAGTTAAATTTTGCCCTATTTTCTGTTGGGCTTTTTGGAAATGGATTATAGTGATGGTTGTACAACACGAAAATATAATGTCACCAAGTTGTACATATATGAACAACATCGAAGTTTTGTTACATGTTTGTTTACCACAATAACAAAATTGTAATTTAAAAAATACAAGTGTTCCTGGAAGGCAGGACCTGAGGATGACTAACATCTGAATGTGAATGAATTCACTGCTTGGTTGCTTCTTTTTTTTTTTGCTCTTTTCCAGCAGAGGCCAGGACTACTGGATGCCCCAGTGAAAAGCAGAGATGAAGAAAGAATGAGTGAGTGTGTGCAAACACATGCAGGTGTGTATGGGTGTGGGGTGGGTTGGGGTGGGGTGGGAGTAGGGTGTGGAGTGGTGAGAAGCAGGTGAGCACTAGTTTATGTTTCCAATTCCAGCCTGGCCACAAACCCCACACCTACCTAACATCAGGAAATGACGAAATGGTGTGCATATATACCCAGTAGACAATTTATAAAGCAGGCTGTCAGTTTCAAATACTTGGGGTTCCTTATCTTCAATGATGCAATTTATTAGGTGGTACAAAACATTCATAACTGTTTTGATTGCTATTTTCACCTTGGTGCTCTAATTTGATTAACCCACCAAAGGCCATAACCCAAAATATGACTTTCATGAGAATATAATTTCTTTTGTGGTATTTCCAGTTAGTGGATGAAAATTACAGTGGCTCTCTCAGCCCAGAGATAGTCATAAAAGCTAAAATCAGTGATAAAAAACAAAACTATAAAAAGCTTACCCAAAAAATCCACTGCCATTGATACAATTCTGACTCATAGCGATAAAGGGTTTGCAAGACTAAATCTTTACGGGACCAGATGACCTAGGAGTAGCCTGTGGATTTGAATCACTAACCTTGTGGGTAGCAACCTAACACCTAACAAACAACACAGCAGGGCTCCAAAGAACTCACATACTGGCAAGATCTGTTATCCCTGAAGCTACTAATGATAGCTGAAGTTACTTAGTTTACAGCCCAAGAATCAAATGGGTGGTTTTAGCACTATGTCCAGATCGGGGGTGGGGCGGGAGGCAGTTTTCTTTGGCCAGTAAAGTCTTGCTTGTTTATTTTTCTGAATTTCTTTAAAAAAAACCTGTTCTAAGTTTGCCAAAGGCCCCAATATTCCCAATTATTCAAATAAAGCATTTACACATTTATATCACCTGCCTGGAGCCTGTGGACATTTGAATTTGTGACCAAAGGGCAATTCAGACTAATATTCAAAACAAACAAATAAACAAACTCTCTGCTGCTCAGGTAGAGCTCAGGTGTTAACTGTGTTGAGGCAGAGCACCCCTAGGGTTATTGCACAATAAACCTGTTGCCATTGTGTCAATTCATGGAAACCAAATGTGTGTCAGAACAGAACTGTGCTCCATATCATTGTTTTTCCGAATTAGATGTCAAGATCTGTCATTCCAGGTACCTCTGGTGGTGGTGGTGGTGGTGGTGGTGTGCTGTGGAGTTGGTTCCGACTCATAGTGACCCTTCATAGGGTTTCCAAGGTTGTAAAACTTTATGGGAGCAGAGAGCCTCATCTTTCTCCAGAGGAAGAGCTGGTAGTTTCAAACTGCTGACCTTGAGGTTAGCAGCCAGACTTGTAACCACTATGCTACCAGAGCTCATTCAGGTACCTCTAGGTGGACTCAAATCTCCACCCTTTCAGTTATCCATCCCACCCTTTCAGTTATACGCGTTAAACATCTGTATCGCCCAGGGATTCCTTATTGTATAATAGGCCAGTGTTGTTTTTAAGAGTTGTTCAGTCAGTTTTGACTCATAGCAACCCTGTATAGGGTTTTCAAGGAGCAGCTGGTGGGTTTGAACCACCAACACTGCAGTTAGCAGTCCAATGCTTATCCAAAATGCCACAAGAGGACTTCAAAGGGACAATAGGACAGCTAAAACAACAACAACAAAACAGGATACACTGCAACCATGTGCAACACTTGTAATCAGTCTCTTAACAGAGGAGAGGGAAAACACCAGTGGGACTTGCCAGTCCCTGAATAAAATGGAACCACACCTTTGTACCCACTTTTTACAGAAGTCCTAGCCACAAAGATAATGTCTGATCTTGTCTCATATATACTACTGCTGCAAGATCCCTGACATCTGGATGTCACAAAACACAACCCTGGAAACCAATCTCCAGGCCTGGTTTGACAAAGGAAACAAGCCCTTTATTCAGTGCCCTAAGATTATAAGTACAATTATCTGTAGTGCTCTACAGAAAAATTGGAGCAATTTACAACCAGCACATAGCCAATCCAGCCACTCTGTGGTTGTAGCACACAATACAGACAAACACTTGTAGCACACAATACAGAAACTGTGCCATCACCTGTTTCTCAATATGTCCTGACACAGAAGACCTATGGCCCCATCTTGGCTTCACATTATACTTCATATCATACCCTGCATGGTTAAACCCAAGAATCAGAAGCTTATGCTCAAAGGAAGTTTCTGAGGTTGTATCACTCCATCTCCTCATTCCTAAAACTTGCTCACAAATGAGAAAACAGGCCCCGCAAATTGATATGATACATCCAGGGCTCATTAAGATAACAATCTGGAAAGGAAAAGAACCACATGATCATACTGGTTGACATAGAAAAGGCATTTGACATCCATTCCTTATAAAACATTCATTCCTTATAAAACATCCATTCCTTATAAAACATTCAACAAAGTAGGACCCTAAGGGAAATTCCTCAACATAATTAACAGCATATATATCAATCCAGTAGCCAAAATTACTCTCAATGAAGAGAAACAGAAAGTATTCCCTTTGCTAACAAGAACAGACAAGAGTGCCCTTCATCACCACTCCTATTCAATATTGTGTTAGAGTCTTAGCCAGAGCTATAAGGCAAGACAGGGAAATTAAAGGCATCCAAATCAACAAAAGGTAAGTAAAATTATTTTCTAATTGAAAACTACATGCTCCTATACATAAAAAACCCCCCAAAGACTCAGCAAGAAAACTATTGGAACTCATTGAAGGATTCAGCAAAATAGCAAGGTGCAAGAACAATATACAAAAATCAGTTGGATTCCTCTACACTAATAAAGACAGCTCTGAAAAGGAAATTAAGAAAACAATACCATATACAATAGCCACACACAAGATGAAATACTTAGAAGTAAATCTAACCTGAGAAAAGCCGGTTTGAACCACAGGTATCAAAATACCCTAGTACTGGTACAGTGAAAAATACATAGAGCAATACGAAAGAATTGGGAACCCAGAATCCATCCACATATAGTCAGTTAATCTTTGACAAAGGATCAAAACATATTAAATTGGGAACAGAGAAGTCTCTTCAATAAATGGTGCTGACAAAGCTGGGAATCCAATTGCAGAAGAATGAAAGAAGAACTTTATCTCACACCACATATAGAAACAAACTCAATGTGGATTAAATACCTAAATGTAAAGCCTAGCACTATAAAGATCATCAATAAAAAAACAGGGACTAACTTTGAGGCATTGCATTGCATAAAATACACCATCAAACATTACTAAAGCATATAAACAGTAGAAGACAAAATAGATGACTGGAGCCCCTAAAATTCAGGCACTTATGTGCATCAAAAGATTTTGCCCAAAAAGAAAAAAACGAAGCCCACAGACCAGGAAAAAACTTGTAACATTATCAGACAAGTGACTAATCTCTAAAATTTTTAGAAAACTGTAAGACTTCAACAAGAAAAAAGCAAACAATCCAATTTGAAAATGGGCAAAGGACATGAACAGACACTTCACCAATGAAGATATCCAGGTAGTCAACAAACATATGGAGAAATATTCACAATCATTAGTCACTGTTGTTGTTGTTGTTGAGTGCCCTCGATTAGAAAGATGCAAATCTAAGCAATAATGAGGTATCATCTCACACCAGCAGTAATAGCAAAGTTAAACTAAAACAAAAAACAGAAAACAACAAATGCTGGTGAGCGTGTGGAGAGACTGGGACCCTCCTACACTGTTGGTGGGACTGTAAAATGGTTCAACCACTGTGGAAAACGGTATGGCTCTTCAGCAGAAAGTTGGAAATACAAATACTATATGACCCAGAAATTCCTCTACTTAGTATATATCAACAAGGAATAAGAGCCAGAACACAAGTACATATATACACACTGATGTTAATTCCAGCACCATCCACAATAGTAAAAAGTTGGAGATAGCCTAAATGCCCATCAATGGGAGAATGTATAAACAACTTTGGTACATACACAAAATGGAATAGACTCTTAGTGTAGCACAGTATGATCAACAGTGGACTGCAAACCACAAGGTCGGCAGTTCAAACACAACAGCTGCTCCTCGGAAATCCTACAGAGGATCACAATGAGTCAGAACCCACTCAATGGCACTGAACACCGCCACCACCACAATGGAACATCATGCAACACTGAAGATGAATGATGAAGTTGTGAAATACCACATAACATGGATGAACTTGGAGGACATTATGCTGAGTGAAATTAGTCAATCACAAAAGAATGAATATTGTATGAGACAAGTATTGTAAAAACTCAAGAAAAGGTTTTCATACTAAAAGAAACATTCTTTGATGGTTAACACAGGTGAGAGGGAAGGGAAAGTAATTCATTGGCTAGAGTTGGTTCTGACCCATAACGACCCTGCACAGGGTTTCCGAGGCTGTAAATCTTTACGGGAGCAGAGAGCATCATCTTTCTCCCATGGAACAGCTGGTAGTTTCGAACTGCTGACCTTGAGGTTAGCAGCCCGATTCGTAACCACTTCGCTGCCAGAGCTCCTTGGCTAGAGGATAGACTCATGTTAACTCGGGTGATGGAAAAGGCAATATAAAAGAAGAGGGAGGTTGGCAGAAGAATGATGAAGACAGGTGAAGACACAGGAAGGTAAAGGGGATACAGGTAAATAGTGACATATATACAACCTTGGAACAACAATGTTCTGCAGGTAGATACATGGACAGAGACACAGACTGAATGGGTATAGGAGGAAGAGTGGGATATATACTTATATAGCCAATAAATTAATTGATTTGAAAGAGAATAATGATACATGGGTATTTACCTTTTCTGCAAACACAACTATGAATGTGGTGGCACATATGCAGGCAAACACAACAATATGAAAACTTCTTGTTGTTGTTAAGTGCCATCAAGTTGTTTCCAACCCGCAGTGACCTAGTATAGGGCTTCTGAGGAGTACTGGTGCAGATCAGTGTATTAACCCACAGCGCCATACCAAGATATTATCAAATATCTTAAGGTAATGAGTTTCCAGTACTGGGGGCTCATGACCATAGCCCTCAGGGGACACCATAGTCAGTTGGTGTCTAAAGTCCACAAAGATAAAGTTCTATATCCTATTTTGTTGACTAGTGTCTGGGATCTTAAAAGCTCATGAGTGGCTATCTAAAGTGCAACTGTTGATCTCTGCATGTGCCAAAGAAAGAAGAGTGATGGGCATTGAAGAGGCTTGGAATCATCTAGTCCAATGGACTAATGGAACATCAGTCTCCACAACTCTAAGACCAGAAGAACTAGATGGTGCCTAGCTACCACTACCAACTGCTCTGAAGATCCCTGATGGTGTGGAAGAAAATGTGAAACAAAACTAAAAATTACTGAAAAACACACACACACACACACAAAAAAAAAACCAAGCTTAATGGTCAGAAAGACTGGAGGAACCTGAAACTATGGCCTTCAGCCACCCTTCATGGCCCAATGTTTTGAGCTAAGCAGTACATAGGTGTATTGGGAGGGGGGCGGGGGGCAACACTAGTAAGGTATGATGGAGTGGTCAATCAATCAAAATCAAAAGGGCAACATTTAACAAAGGGAAGATGGGTGGAATGGAAATAGAAACCACAGGGAGAAGACAGGATGACTATTGTTCCATGAAGCAGATTGCAATCATTGAGATGAAACAAAGTGTATGAATTTTTTAATGTAAAACTGATGATCTGTCTGTAAATCTTCATTCAATTCAAAAGAAAAGGCTTTGAAGGAAAAAAAAAAAAAATCCCAATCTGGAGCAAGGAACCAGGAGCTAGGTCTCACCTGCCCATGACCTGATATGGTATGTATATCTCAGGGTCATGTTGGGTGAAAAGTTGTTATTGTTTTTGTTAGTGACCCTCTACACCACAAAATGAAACATGGCCTGGTCCTCCGCCATCTTCACAATTGTTATGTTTGAACTCATTGTTGCTACCACTGTGTCAATTCATCTCATTGGGGGATCTTTCTCTTTTACACTGACTCCCGTTAAGCATGAGGAACAGGTCCCTCCTGACAACATGTCTTGCTTTTAAGAAGCATTCTAGCTGTACTTCTTCCAAAACAGATGTTTGTTCTTTTGACAGTCTATTTTGCTTTTCAATATTCTCTTCCAATACCATATTTCAAATGCATCAGTTTTTCTATGATATATATTCCTTACTCACTGTCCAATTTCCGGACTCCAGGTCTTTGCACATCTCGTTATGATAACTGACTTTGTTTTCTTATTGCCCTTCAAA
>NW_006408746.1:1555817-1558290 GCF_000296735.1 Chrysochloris asiatica | reverse complement strand
TGGACTTGTTTTAATTTTTTTTTCAGTTTCAACCTGATCTTGAATATGAGCAATTGATGGTCTGTTCCACAGTCGGCCCCAGGCCTTGTATTGGCAGATGACACTGAGCTTCTCCATTACCTCTTCCTATAGTCAATTTGCTGAGGCCCGCATGTATATTCCCCAGTTATGCTGTTGAAAACAGGTATCTGCAATAAAGAAGTCGTTAATTTTGCAAAGTCCTATTGTGCAATCTCCAGCACATTTCTATCACCAAGGCTTTAATTTCAAACTATTAATCTTTCTTCTCTGTGTCCAACCTTTGCATTCCAATCAACAATAATTATCAATGCATCTTGAGTGCATGTTTGATGAATTTCAGACTAAAGAAGTTGTTGGTGGTGGTAGTTATGTGCCATGGAGTCGGTTTTGACTCATAGAGACCCTGTACAGGGTTTCCGAGGCTATAATTCTTTACAGGAGCAGAAAGCCTCATCTTTCTCTGGTGGAACAGCTGGTAGTTTCGAACTGCTGATCTTAAGGTTCGCAGCCCGATTCGTAACCACTAATTTCATCATCACTGGCTTGAGAGGCTGGTGTGTAAATTTGAATAACAGTGGTATTAATCAGCCTTCCTTGTAGGCATGTAGATATTATCCTATTACAGACAGCATTATACTTCACAACATATCTTGAAATGTTCTTTTGGATGATGAAGCTGGTGTCATTTCTCTTAAATTTGTCATTCCTGGCATAGTAAACAACAACTATGTTGTTGTTAAGTGCCTTTGAGTCAGTTCTGACTCATAGCGACCCTGTATAGGGTTTCCGAGGTGAGCTTGAACCTCCGACCTTGTAGTCCAGTGCATTGACCCATAGTGCTACACCAGGACTTCATTGTAAACCATAAGATTCTCCAGTTCAAAATGGCCAATGCCAGGAAATTTTGGCTCACAAATGCCTAGTATATTCATCTTTATGTGTTCTATTTCATTTTTGACAACTTCCAATTTTCCTAGATTCATAGTTAATACATTCCACATTCCGATTATTAATGGATATTTGTAGTCATTTCTTCTCATTTTTGAGTTGTGCCCCATTAGCAAATGAAGGTCCAAAAAATTTTGCTCCATTATTAAGATCAGCTCTACTTTGAGGAAGCACTTCTTCCCCAGTAATATTTTGATTGTCTTCCAACCTGAGGAGCTCATTTTCTGGCATTATATCAGACAACGTTCTGCTTCTATTCTTAAGGTTTTCAGGAGGTAACCATTCAGAAGTGATCCGCCTCCCCTTCTTACTAGTCTAAGTCTGAAAGCTCCGCTGAAACCTGTCCACTATAGGCGACACTGCTGGTATTCAAAGTATTAGTGGTATAGCTTCCAGCATCACAGTATCACATAAGCCACCACAGTATGACAAATTGACAGAAAAGTGGTGGTGGGTGAAAGAAATATTATTAATCAGTTAGCAGGAAAGAGAAAATCAACAATGAAAAGCACTGTTCTCTTTGTAAGGTCAGACCAGATTTTTGGCATTTAATGTGGTTGGTGTCTACTTGGGGCTGTTTTTAACAAGCCTTAAATACACAGCTGCAGTCCTGCTGTGGTGCTGTAGGATAAACAATGGATTGTTAACTACCAGTTCAGTGGTTCAAACCCACAAGCTGTTCCTCTGAAACACAATGCAGGGTCGCTATGAGTTCAGACTCAACATGACAGCACTTAACAACAACACCTCTGCAGTCTGGTAGTCAAAGCATTGAATGCCATCAAAATGACTTTTTGGAAGCTGAGAAAATCAGTTAGGGTTTTAATTAGACTCTCTCTGGAGGCACCTTAACTGAGTACTCTTATTCTTCATCTACCACATGCAGTGAACACTGGTTATTCTAAGCTTAGATAGAAAGCTGTTGTTGTTAAGTGCCATTGAATCAGTTCCGACTCACAGCAATGCTGTTATCGCATGTCCAAGGAGTGGTTGGTTAGTTTGAACTGTCAATCTTGTGGTTCAAACTGACCTTGAAGTCGAGTGCTTATTCTATGGTGCCACACCAGGACTACAGATATTGTTGTTGTTAACTGCCGTTGAGTTGGTTCTGACTAATAGCAGCTCTGTATAGGGTTTCCAAGGAGTGGCTGGTAAGCTTGAACTGCATACCTTGAGGTTCATATTGACCTTGCAGTCTAGTATATTAACCCACAGTGCCACATTAGGATTCCAGGATTCCAGATAAAAAAAGCTAGAAATGTAGAAATATCTCTTGTCAAGTTTTCTTAAGGGCAACTACTCATAGCAACACCCACACAAATGCCTGATTCTCTGTCCTGAATTTCCTCTAGTAAGCACTCATTCTCAGGCCCTCACCAAAGCCAGCTCTGAGAGCCCCTTCCTCCGTTGCTGGTACCAGTCTCCTAAAGACCACACATGGGCCTGTCCCCTCAGGCTCCTGAGGCAGACAAAGACCCTAAGTACAGCAAAAAAAAAAAAAAAA
>NW_006408746.1:1517378-1555717 GCF_000296735.1 Chrysochloris asiatica | reverse complement strand
AAAAAAAAAAAAAAAAATGCTGATTCCAAAGAATACAAATTAATGCTGACCTGATCATTTGGGCTGGTGGGATTCACTCATGTATAGACAACAGATGCAAATAAACATATGAGATTATCTTGGTTGGCAAAGGCAAAAAAAGAAAACTATGCAAATAAATGTAAATGCTGTTATGATGATGAAAAGGACAAACATCATGAGTCCACTTGTATGAGTTACATAAAATAGGCCAATTCATAGAGAGACGAAGTAAATGAAAGGTTAGTGGGGGCTGGGAGGAGGGAGATGGGGAGTTAATCATGGGTACAGAATTTCTGTTTGGGTTGAAAAATAATTTTGGAAATAGTGCTGAAAATTGTACAACATTGTAAATACGATTAATGCCACAAAATTGTACACTTAAAAAATTATCATAATGGCAAATTTCATGCTATGCATCTTTTACCACAATAAAAAATTCAGAAATGGTGATGAAGAAGTGCAAGAGTGGATGAGACTCTCCACAGACAGCCTAGACCTTGCTACTTTGCCCACGAGATACAGTCCTTGGGATGGCTGCATAGAAGGAGATGATGCAGGCGGCAGCAGAGTCTTTCTCCTATACTTAGCACTGATCTCTGACCTTCACTGAAAAGGAGATGAGAGGATTTGGCCTGTGTCCAGCAGGCAACAATCATAAGATCTAGGGGAAGTGCTTGAATTGGTTCAAACTAAAGCAAGAAGGAAAAATTGTCCAGGACAAGATGTACCTGGTAGCAAGCAATACATTCTCCTCAACTAGTCATCCCATTTTCAAATTCACTTAAAATAGCATTTAGTACTCAGTCTTATCAACTCTTGTGGTGAGAGTATGATACTGGCAACTGTGATCAAACATCTTAGGACTGCAGAAATTTCATCTCAGTTAACTGCATTCAAGTAACTTAAAAATGAATGGAGGTAAGGACTGAAAAGAGGCTTGTGAAACAGGCGGTTTAATAACTGAGAAAAATACCACTGGAAAAAGCCAAGAGAGTCCACTCCAAATCAAGACAAAGGAAGACAATATTTGGCAGAGTACCCCTCGGAGATAAGAGGTGTAATCCTTTCTTATGTTTACCGTGGGGTCAAACTCTTAAAACACGGCTGCTCAAGAAGCCACAGAACCATCCTTTTTCTTGTACCACTGCACTTAGAAGTTGAGCCTATGTGTAGTCAGAGTCAGATCAGCAGGTACTCATCCCAGTTCTGGTTCTTAAGAGGCTGGATGACCATGGTCTCATGACTTGATTTCTTCACCTTAAATTCATTTGTGAAATGAGATTGTTGTTGTTGTTAAAAGCGGTCAAGTCAGTTCCGACCCATAGCAACCTTGTACAGAGTTTCCAAGGAGCAGCTGGTGAGTTTGAACTGCTAACCTTGCAGTTCAAATGGCTTTGCAGTCTGGCGCATTAACCCACAGTGCCATAGATTAGATCAAATGGCTTCTCACCCCATGCCCAGTAAAGATCAAATTTATTACAGTTGCCTACAAGGCACCACATGATCTGTCCTCTCACCATCTCTATGACTCATCTCCCTTCTAGATCATCAGCCTCTTGCTTTTCTCTGGAATACAACTGGTGCTGAACTGCTAACCACAAGGTTGATGGTTCAAATCCACCAGCTACTCCTAGGAAATTCTATACAGGGTCACTATGAGTCACAACCAACTCCATATCACTTAAGGGCAACAACAACCGTTCCTACATCAGGGCCTTTGCTTGTTCTTCTTCAGGATATTTTCACATCTCTCCGGTTAGTCTAGCATCACATTTAGTGAAGACTTACTAAAAAGTGACACTTTGCTCCCAATGAACCCTACCCCCCTTTTCCAGATTTTAAAATATCATTTTACCCCTTAGTATTTAACAGCACTCTAAATACTTACTGATGAAAACAAAAGACAACATCCTTCGGTATGAGTTGCGGCTCAATGTAAAGAAAACAAAAATCCTCACCAATGGAACAATACATAACATCAAGACACATGGAGAAAAGATTGAAGTTGTCAATGACTTTATTTTGCTTGGATCAACCATCAACACTTATGGAAGCAGCAGTCAAGAAACCAAACAATGTATCACATTAGACAATGTTCGATGTTCAAGAACAAAGATGTCAGACTAAGGTGTGCCTGACCCAAGTTACAGTATTTTTAATAACCTCATATGCATGTGAAAGTTGGACAGTGAATAAGAAAGATCATAGAAAAACTGATGCATTTGAGTTATGGTGTTGGAGGAGAATATTGAAAGTACCATGGACCACCAAAAGAACAAACAAATCCGTATTGGACGATGTACAGCCAGATTGCTTCTTTGAAGCCAGAATGACCAGACTTTGGCTCTCAGACTTCAGATATACTATCAGGAGGGACCAGTCCCTGGAGAAGGACATCGTGCTTGGTAAAGTGGAAGGTTGGAGAAAAAGAGGAAGGCCCCCAACAAGATGGAATGGCACAGTGGCAGCAGCAATGGGCTCAAGCGTAGCAATGACTGTGACATCGGCATAGGACTGGGCAGCATTTCGTTCTGTTGTACACAGGTTCTCTATGAGTTGGTGCCGACCTGATGGCACCTAACAACAACCACAACTTACTCCATATTTTATTAATTTATTGTGCTTATTGCATTTCTCTGGAGACATCAGTTATCCACGGGCAGAGGCTTCTAACTGCTCTGCTCGTTTATGTATCTCTAGTGTACTTGGAAGAGTACTTGGTATGTAACAAGAGTTCAATAAGTATTTTCTGAATGGATGCTTCCATGAATGGATAGAGGTGCAGCTTGGAGGGATAGGGCACTCTACAGTCTTCTGGCACTGAGGCCTGAAGGCTGTGGTGCCTATGGTCAGGGTGCTTGGCTCTGTCAACACTCTACCAGCATGCACTCTGTAACCACATGAGAAAACAGGCAAACCCATAAGAAAACAAAGTGTCCAGATCAGATAGAATACACATTCACTCTGCTGTAGAACTTCCCAAGTTCATTTTCCTGCCTGTTTCCTGGCCTGAGCCGGTGGGCTATGTATATCCTGTAGTCTCAGCACACAGTAATACCCAGGACTCCACACCTTGTCTATGAAAATACTTTTTATTGGCATTTAGCTCCATATTTCATTTATTGGGCAGCATAACTGCTTCCTTACCACTCGTCTGTCAATTTGCCATACTGTGGTGGCTTGCATGTTGCTGTGATGCTGGAAGCTATGCTACCAGTATCTGAATTGCCAGCAGGATAATCATGGTGGACAAGTTTCAGCAGAACTTCCAGACTAAGAAAGACTAGGAAGATGGAGAAGAGGACTACACTGGAAACTTTATGAATAACAGTGGGAGACTGTCAGATTTAGTGTTGAAAGATTACACCTCCGGTTGGAAGGTACTCAAAATACGATGGGGGAAGAGCTGCCTCCTCAAATTAGAGTTGACCAGGATGACATGAATGGAGTAAAGTTTTCAGGACCTTCCTTTGTTGAGTGGCACATCTCAAATTGAGGAGAAACAGCTGCAAACATCCATTAATAATCAGAACGTGGAATGTAAGAAGCACGAATCTAGGAAAATAGGAAGAAGTGATACATGGAATGGAATGCATGAAGATCGATATCCTAGGCATTCTGATCTGAAATGGATTAGTACTGGCCATTTGAGTTTGACAATCATATGGCTTACTAGGCCTGGAATGACAAATTCAAGAGGAATAATGTCACTTTCATTGCCAAAAAGAACATTTCAAGGTCTACTTTGAAATGTAACACTGTTTGTGACAGAATAATATCCATATACTTACAAATAAGAACAGTTAATACCACTATTATTCAAATGTGTGCACCAACCACTAAAGCCAATGATGAAATTGAAGAATTCTATCAACTTTGTCAGTCTGAAATTTATTAAACTTGATAAGATGTACTGATAATTACTGGTGATTGGAATGTGAAGGCACTAAAGCCAATGATGAAATCGAAGAATTCTACCAACTCTGTCAGTCTGAAATTGATTAAACTTGATAAGATGTACTGATAATTACTGGTGATTGGAATGTGAAGGCTGGAAACAAAGAGGAATGATCAGTAGCTGGAAACTATGTCCTTTGCGATAGAAATGATGCATGACAGAATTCTACAAGGTCCATTGCAAAATAAAACTGATTTCATCTGTGAAAAGAGATGGTAGAAAAAGCTCCATACCACTATACCAGCCAGAACAAGGCCTGGGGCATGCTGTGGAACAGACCATCAATTGCTCATATGCAAGTTCAGCCTGAAACCAAAGAAAACTAAAACAAGCCCATGAAAGCCAAAATATGACCTTGAAGATCTTTCACCAGAATTTAGAAACCATCTCAGGAACAGATTTAATGCATTAGACACTAATGGTGTAAGGCCAAAAGAGTTGTGGGATGACTTCAAGAGCATCACATAGAAAGAAAGCAAAAAATCATTAAATTATGGTAAAGAAAGAAAAAACCAAAATGGATGTTAGAAGAGGCTCTGAAATTTGCTCTCCAGCATAGAGTTACTAAAGCATATGAAAGAAATGAGGAAGTCAAAGAGCTGAACAGAAAATTTCAAAGAGCAGCTTGAGAAGACAATGAAATGTGCAAGGACCTAAAGAGAAGAACATGCTCAGTATTTCTCAAACTGAAAGAACTGAAGGAAAAATTAAATCCTCGACTGATAATACTGAAGGATTCAATGGGCAAAGGATGATGTAGAAAGCATAAAAAATAAGATGAAAGGAATATGCATAGTCACTGAACCAATAAAACAGTTGGTGTTCAGCCATTTCAAGAGATAGCATATGAAGAAGAACATATGGTACCAAAGGAAGAAGTCCAAGCTGCACTGATAGCATTGGCGAAAAACAAGTCTCCAAGAATTGATGGGATGTGAATTGAAATCTTTCAACAAACTGATGAAGCATTGGAGCATGCATCTATGCCAAGACATCTAGTAGACAACTACCTGGACAACCGACTGCAAGAGATCCATATTTGTGCCCATTCCAAAGAGAGGTGACCCAACGGAATGCAGAAATCATAAAAGAATATGAAGAATGGCTATTCCAGAACACTTAATTGTGCTCATGAGGAACCTGTAAGTAGATCAAGAGACCGTTGTTAGAACAGAACAAGGGGATACTGTGAATGGTTTAAAATAAAAAAAGATGTGCACCAGTTATATATATTTTTTCACCATACTTATTCAATTTGTATGCTGAGCATATAATCTTTGAGAAACTGGATTATACTAAGAAGAACATGGCATCAGGATTGGAGAAAGACTCATTAACCACCTGTGATATGCAGAAGATACAACCTTGCTTACTGGAAGCAAAGAGAACTTAAAATACTTACTGATGAAGCTCAAAGACCAAAGTCTTAGCATGGATTGCACCTGAATGTAAAGAAAACAAAAATCCTCACAACTGGACCAATAAATAACATCATGATAAGTGGAGAAATTATTCAAGTTGTCAAAGACTTAATTTTGCTAGGATCCATAAGCAACACTCATGAAGAAGCAATCAAGAACTCTGCTGCATAATATCTCTTTAAAGTGTTCAATAACAAAGATAACATTTTGAGGACTAAGGTGCACCTGACCCAAGCCACTGTATTTTTCAATAGCTTCTTATGCATGCAAAAGTTGAACAATGTATAAGGAAGACCATAGAATAATTGATGCATTTGAGTTATGGTGTTGAAGAAGAATATTAAAGTATCATGCATTGCCAGAAGAACAAATAAATCTGTGTTGGAAGAAATACAGCCACAATACTGCTTAGAAGTCAGGATGGTGAAACTTTATTTTTCATATTTCTGACATGTTATCAGGAGGGGTCAGTCCCTGGAGAAGGACATCATGCTTGGTAAAGTAGAGTCAGTGAAAAAGAGGAAGACACTCCAAAAAGAGAGACTGGTACAGTGGCAGTAGCAATGGGTTCAAGAGTAACAATTGTGAGGAGGGTGCAGGGCGGGTCAGTGTTTCCTTCTATTGTGCACAGGGTCGCTAAGAGTCAGAGCCATCTCTACGGCAGCCAACAACAACAACATCAACGACATAGTTGCATCCACATCCTCTCTCTACACTCTTTATATAAAATCACTAGGGAAAACAGAAGTTTCCCCACTTCCAAAAGCTATGGCTGGTTAAGTGCCATCAAGTCCATTCTGACTTATAGTGATCCTGTGTAGGGTTTCTAAGGAGCAGCTTGTGGGTTTGCACTGCTGACCTTGCAGTGAACAGTGCAGTACTTATCCTACAGTCACACCAGGATGCCTTACTGTCAAATTAACACAAATTTAATTTAGTCATCTGAGATAAAAAGAGGTGGTGGTGCCTCTATGTGCATTTCAACCATTTCCACTAGGTGGCAATATGGTCAGAATGTGGGGATATCTAGGGGTGAAATTTACCAAGAATAGAGAGTAGAGACGCACCTACACTTTGTTTACTCCTTGGCACTTGGCACTCACCTCCTTGCCTCCTCTTCACTTCAACCTTGACTATTTTCAACCAACAATTTCCAGTCTGCTTTCAAATGGTTCATGTTTCCCCATGAATGATTAGGACTTAATCACTCCAGCCTTGGAAGCTTTTAAGTGTACTATTTCTTCCTGTCAAAATGCATTACTTGTCCTTGCTTTGGAATACTACCCTATACTCAATTCTTCCACAAAACCTTCCCAATCAAACTGGCTCTGATCCCAGCTGTATATATACCATGATGTATATATATATAGTCACAGACACATAATCATTTATATACGTGTTATAAAGAAAGCAGACAGTGATTCAAATTGCATGCTCAGCTCTGGGCATCTGGTAGGCAAATGTGCATTTCACAAATAATGGGCAGGTAACTAACTTTCATACAACAAAAGTTGTGGCTCTAGGAAACAGTATTAGCTGCCAAGGGTTCAGTTAACTGGCCAAGAAACTAGATATTCTAACACTCAGCTATGTCTTCTAATATTTAGTTTATTTTTAGTATTAATCTCCTGAAAGTCTTTTGAACTGAAGAAAGTCAGAAAATAATAACAAACATGCATAGATTTGAAAAAAGTGTGTACATTTACATAGATCTTTAAAGACTATTTTAAAAGTTCTATTTATTACATTCCTTAAAACCTTTTTCAATTTACTTTATAAATAAAGTGTCCTTGTAGAAACATTAAGTATGGCTGAAACCACCAAAGCCAAGATGTTCTTATGTATGAGGTAAAATTGCTTCTTGGCTATTAAGAGATATGGCAACAGCAATATTCTAACCAACAACGATCCAGCGGGAGAGCAGAAATAAACACCCTCGAGTTTATAAATCACTATGCAGCATTACCACCACTACTACACCACAAGAAACCAGAAATATCTCAGAGCTAATAAACACATAGCAAAATAAAAATATTGTAAAAAAAGAGAAAATTTCTTAAGTAAAAAGGCTGTTCCATCTTCTCAAAGCCCTGTTTCTGAAACATTTCAATCCTTCCATTTGTTTATAAATGAAGTTGTCTACATGCACATTTCAAATGCCATTTTTTTCCACCCATAGTACTCATACCTCATTCCCATTAACAGTAGTTCCCCATGCCCAGAACACAGCAGAAGAAAAACAGTGATTTGCTGAATGTAACCACTTTAAAATGGTGACCAACAACATGTTGCATAATCATCTGAACATTCCCCTAAATTCCAACAAAGACATTACACCCAAGATTATCTGAGGGCAGTTTCAACTCACCTAATTTTAGCATTTTCCTTCTGTCCTCAACTAGAAGGTATTTTCAGTGTCTTGGTACAGTCACACAGGTCTGAAGGGCACACGCAGCCACCCTGTCAATAGGTATTCTATAGCATGGGTCCCGCCTTCAGGAAGCGTGAACCCTCTCCAAGAATAATCCAAAATATTTATGCCATCCTACTGAAAACTCTATCATAAGCTTACCAAACAAATTCATAGGAGACACTGGTCAACAGTAGTCACTTTAAAAGTTGTCTTGCTTGTTATTCTGGGAGCTCGATTTCGTCACTGGTAGTGGAATGCACTATGTAGCCTTTAATTGTGAATCTGGAGAGATCTCCACATTCACCATGGGGATGAACTGGTTGCTGCTTGCACTTGCTAGCTGTAAACTATCACTACACAAAAATACCTCGCGTGATTCCTGTGATTACCTCTGATAGGTGAACAGGAGGTTTCAAAATCAAGCAGAAACAGGAAGTCTAACGTTTCAACATGCTAGAAAAAAGGAGTGGATACTAAAGAAACGGGGAGGGGAAGGAGTAGCCCCAATCACAGATGTCTGGAAAAAGAAAATAAAAAACACACATCATTCCTACCTGGCCAGTATAAACATGACTTTCTAATAATAGTAGGTATTGCTTAGAGGTGTTCTTGTTCTCGGGACCAGAGAACATAGTATGGACAACTTTGCTACTTAAATGTTAAAAAAGAATATATAAATGTGCCTGTAAGGCATTTTAGTAGCATTGTGGATTAAGTGCTGGGCTGCTAACTGAAAGGCTGGCAGTTGGCACACACCAGCTACTCCATGGGAGAAAGAGCAGTCCGCTTCCATAAAGATTCACAACCTTGGAAACTCTCTGGAGCAGTTCTACTCTGTCCTTTAGACTAACTCCCCAGCAGTGGGCTTAATTTTTTCGTGTATAGGAAACACAAATACATACACACACACACACACACACACACACACACACACACACCTATCTGACTATATACAATCTAATAGTCTCTTTGTTGTTACTGTTGCTAGATGGGGTTGAGGTGATTCTGACTCATAGCAATTCCAAATGTGTAACTGTTCCATAGTGTTTTCAAGGCTGTGATCTTTTGTTGCTTACATTAAGCTTGTCTTCTGAGGAGTCTCTGGGTGAATTCGACAGCCAAATGTTCGTCTAGTAGTCGAATGCTTAACTATTTGTGCTACCTAGGACTCCCAATAGTTTGTTGTTGTTGTTGTTATGTGCCGTGGAGTCGGTTCTGACTCATAACAACTCAGGATTTCTAAGGCTATAAATCTTTACAGGAGCAGAACGCCTCATCTTTCTCCAGCGGAACCGCTGGTAGTTTTGAACTGCTGACCTTGAGGTTGGCAGCCCGACTCGTAACCACTATGCTACCAGAGCTTAGAGCATATTTATTTACCTAGGCATTTGACAGTCATCACCATCCATACATCTTTCCCTTACATACCCCCATCTGTTAGTATTATGCTAATCTTTCAAGGTCCACTTCAAGTGTACCTGAATGAAACTCTTTTCCGGATGACCCCCATTCATCATGATCTCAGCCTCTTTCTTTAACCCCCCCTTGGCACCTCATTTGTGCTTTCTTGATAGTACTTTCTGGGTACCTGTGGTAATATTAATTTACTTAATATGACTTTTCTATTCAAAGCCTTCTTAACTCCCACCAAATAATTAGTGTTTGGGACTCTAACATGGGGATTGATTAGTTTTTCATGCCCCTAGGTTAAAAAGGAGTCCTGGTGTGGCGCTGTGGGCTAATGCGTCAGACTGCAAAGTCGTTTGAACTGCAATGTCAGAGGTTCAAGCTCACCAGCTGCTCCTTGGAAACCCTATACAAAGTCACTATGGGTCGGAATCAACTCAACAGCACTTAACAACTACAACAAGGTTTAAAAGAAGCCATGTTGGAAGCAGGCACAGATGATTCCAGGAACATCAAGGAAGAAATATCGTGAGTGCAGTTTGAGAGTCCTACCCAGAAAAGCGGTGGCAGCTGGCATAGGCAGTGGCATGAAGAAACAGAGCAGCTACAAGCTTCCGGGTCAATGGACCTGAAAAAAGCCGAATGCCTTAGGGCAAGAGGCTGGCTTGCAGAATATGCCCTGTGGACATTTGTTGTTGTTAAGTGCCAGGTCAGTTCCAACTCCTAACAATCCTGTATAGGTTTCAGAGGAGCAGTTGGTGAGTTTGAACCGCCGACCTTGCGGTTCAAACCGACCTTGCTGTCCAGTGCATTATCCTGCATTTACACTCAGGTTAAAGGAGGTTTTTAACATGTGTCTGAGCAGGGCACAGGCTGAGGGACCACATGACGGAGAGGTCCAAGACAAGAATGAGGGGTGCCTGCAGTATGGCAGGGAACAGGCATTCCTGACAGTAGCACTGCTGTATCCTTAGTTGTTTCTGATCCTGAATTGTACCCTCCTGTTCCTGTCCCTAATAAACCCATAATCTTGAGTTTTGTCTATAAGCTTTGTGTGACCACCGCAACTCAGATGTGAAACAGAGAGCGCTGTGGGAAGGATGGTTGGTGGCAGAGGAGGGCACAAAATGTTGAAGGGTGTCAGCTTGTCTGATCTCTGCCTCACAGGCATCAGCCTTGGGCTGATTTTGAGTTTGATTCTCTTTCCCGCTTGTGAAACCAGAGGAAGTCGGACATGTAGCACCTATCATAATTAACCTTTTATCTTTAGTTGTATACCTACCTATCTTATCTCCCATTATGTGATTAGCTTAATTTATTATTATATTCTCAACCTTTTATTGTAGTTTGGGTGAAATTTTACCATTTCCCATAATTTATGTACATTTTGTTTTGTGAAATTAGTTGCAATCCTCTCAATGTAACAGCGCTCTTCCCACTTCCTCCCTGAGTTCCCCATTTCTATTTGTTCTTTCCTGCTCTTCCTGCTTTCTGCCTTTGTTTTGGGGTAAATCTACTATGCCTTTAGTCTCATTTGGTTGATGGTTAGCTTCTTGACTTTATTTTTATCTTCTGTAGTAATAATATTGTGCTTAGAACCTACCACACACTCAGCAAAAGATAGCAAACAGAATGCAATGAACAAGTGCTCTGAAAGCCACCAGGCCTGGTTCAAATTCCAACTATGCTATTTTCTGGTTTTGTAGACTTGCAAGTTACTAACCATCTCTAAGGAATTTTGTTCTGTAAAATGAAAATAACCTCATAGAATCACTGGCAAGATTTAATGAGAACCACATGAAGCAAATAACAAATTGACTGATGTATAATGAGTGCTCAAACGGTAACTTGCATTATTGCTACTCTGCATTAAAATCAACCGCACCTACTAATTCGGGGAGGAGAATGAAAAAGAAAACCAAATCAACACCAATCTATAAACATATCTGTACAGTTTTTATTTTCTTTAGTCTACATTACCTTGTAACTAACTCATAAACTCACTGCTTTTGAGTCCATTCTGATTTATAGAGGTCTCTATTTTTATATCTTAGAAACAAGAATAGAGCAATCTTGTGCTCATTCTGGTTGGTCTCTTAATGCCATGACAACTTCATCAGGCACTAAGGGCCAGAGAAAAGGTCAAGAGAAAACTCTTCCTGAAGTGCAGGATTTAAAATGACATGGACTTTCCAAATCCTGATTCACTGACAATTCCAAGGTAATTTCAGTTGCAAAGTAAAAAGAACAGACAATGTGCATTTAAACCGAGGATTGAGTTTCTCAAAATTTCCTAACATATGACCTTGGTGAACTATCAGGAACTACTTTGCCTGTGACTACGGGGAGATGACAGAGCAGCACAGTGATGCTTCTGCAGCATCACATAGAAACAACTGCCAACACGATGCTGGAGCCCTCATCTATACTGCAGGCAACCAACAGTGTACTAATACCAGGTAAGGGCAGAAGAGGCTACAAGTACTATAGACCAATTTATCAACTAGGGATCTATACACCCAGCAAGGCGTTCCAGATTTTGGAGAGAGTTCTCCAACAATGGGAGAATAAAGAGAATCTGGATGGGCATCAAATTAAGGAGGAGGCCATTTCTCACTGAAGACACCCCTCATCTTTTGTTTGAGACATAAATGTCCATGTCTTTCACACTCAGATCTAATGTTCAATGTTGAAAGTTATCCCAGCCATTGGAATTAACTCTGCTTAACCTACATCATTTGAAAAGAAGAGTCACAGACAGAGGCAAGGAGATTCTCGGGGCTCTGAACTGCATATATCTATTTGTGGAGCAGTGAACCATCATAGAAAAGGATACAGAAAGACATATGTATTTCTCTTTGGATGTCCCTGTATATGTTAATACAGTTCTTCAGTGTTTTCCTTGTTGTCTATTATGCCAGACTTCTACCCATACTGGATGACCCCATGCTCAATGGAGCAAAACACTGCCTAGTCCTGCATCATCTTCATGATCAATTCACTGTAATGTATAGGGTTTTCATTGACTAAATTTCAGAAGTAGATTGCCAGTTCTTTCTTCCTAGTCTCTCTTAGTCTGACAGCTCTGGTAAAACCTGTTCACACAAATAGTAACATGCAAGCTTCCCCTGATGGGTGAGTGGTGGGTGCACAGAAGGTTCATGAGCCGGAATCAAACCCAGGTCTTCCCTGTGGAAGGCAAGAATTCTACCACTAAACCACAATTCCTCAGGGCTTACAAATTACAAGATCTACAGTAAATTCAAAGATCAACTATTGTGATGGTCCATTACTTTGCCAGTAATCCTTTCCTCCTTGAACAATTGGCCTGGAAGAGAGATGAAGGAGCAGAGCCTTCTAGCCCTAGAAACACTCTGATGGCCTAATGGCTGGGGAATCTGGTTCTGCTGAAGCAATTAAAGCTCAAGATACAGGATTTCCTCTCTTTATCTGTCCATTGCGAGCACATTTCTGCAACCAACGCATGGTACTGCTTGGCACCCATTCCACCCACCATTACCACCACGGCTAGTTATGGAGGTGCTTGTGGAGTTCCACTGCAGTAATACGCGGGCCATCGATACTAAACAGGCCATCATTAGGGAAATCTGGGACCATCTTATCTGGCATTCCTTTACATCTATCTGCAACCACAAGGGGGGTGGCTATTAGAAAACCAGATTCTCTTCTTGTGTGCACACGTACTAACTACATGTTATCTAGGCATCTCAGGGGAAGGTACTACTCTTTAAATCATTTCACTCTTTCCACACTCAGGGCAAGTGGGTGGAAACCCCAATTTCCAAAGAGAATATCAGAGCAAAAGCTGTTAAGCAGCATACTCAACATGGCCCTGCAAGATGGGGCAGGGCTGAGGACAGAACCATGAAGCCTAACCCCTTCCTTCTCCGAGCAATCTCTAAAACGCATGCATGCTCTCTGGCTCGGTTTCATTAACTGCTTATTACACATCCCAAGAAAAATATTTATTTTACAGCCACCCACATCCTTATCAGAAATACATTCAACAAAATCACTACAAGAGTGGTGAAATTCGTGCCTGCATGAAAAAGATACCTTCATTTGTTTACTCCACCTGATTCTATAGCCTCAGAATCAGAACACTTTGTGTTTTGGCATTTCTAATATGCTCCCTGATACATGATACCATGGTTGCTAAGATGAACTTTGTTGTCTTTCTGTTCACCTGTCCCCTCTCCTAATTAGCCTCTCTAGAATCTCCTCTTTCAGGCACTCCAACTTTTTGGACGGCCTACTAAAACCAAGGCTCCAACCAGAGCCTCTTGCTAGATTCAACTCATCCTTCTTTGTCCTCTTTGTCCCTCACCTTTTCCAATTGTTCAAGGAGGAAAGGATTACTGGCAAAGTGGGGAGGAAAGTAGGCTGAGGGAGAATTATTCCAGGAGATTCAGTGTCTTCGACTGACAAGGTGCTCCAGAAGCATTTGAAGATGTCATAATAGATGTTATGGGCTGAATTATGTCTTCCCAATATTTATATTGTAGTCCTAACCTCTGGTACTTAAGAGCATCACCTTGTTTGGAAACAGGGTCTTTAGAGATGCTATCAATTAGGTTAACATGAAGTCATACCAAAGTAGTAGTTGTTAAGTACCGTTGAGTTGGTTCCGACCCATAGCGACCCTGTATAGGGTTTCCAAGGAGCGACTGATGAGCTTGACCCACCGACCTTGCAGTTCAAACTGACTTTGCAGTCTAGCACATTAACCGACAGCACCCCACCAGTATTCCATACCAAAGTAGGGTGGCACCTAAACCCATCTGAATGGTGTCAAGGAATAACCTGGCGCTGGTGTGGCGCTGTGGGTTAATGTGCCAGACTACAAAGCCATTTGAACTGCAAGGTCGGCAGTTCAAGCTCAGCAGTTGCTCTTAGGAAACCCTATACAGGGTCACTATGGGTTGGAACCGACTCGACAGCACTTCACAACAACAACCAGAAGCTGGGGGGTCCTGGTGTGGTGCTGTGGGATAATGTACTGGACCACAGTAGTCGATTTGAACTGCAAGGTTGGCGGTTCAAATTCACCAGCCACTCCTCGAAAATCCAATACAGGGTCACTATGAGTCAGATCCAACTCGGCGACACTTAACAACAACCAGAAGCTGGGAGACAGACAAGGAGCAAATTCTCTCTTAAGATCTCAGAAGGAATCAACATGGCTGACAATTAGACTCCCAACCTCCAGAACTGTGAGAAAATTAATTTCTGTTCTTATATACCATTCAGTTTGTAGTGTAACAGCAGGCCTGGGAAGTAAATGCAAACAGAGACAGCAGACAGTCGGATTCATCTTCTCTCACCCAAGAAAGACGTCACATGGTTCATGCCTGGTGTTGTTAAGTGCATTCGAGTTGGTTCTGACTCACAGTGACCCTCTATAGAATTTCTGAGGAACAGATGGTGAGTTTGAACTGTCACCCTTATAGCTCAAACTGACCTTGCATCCAGTGCTTATTTTACAGTGCCATACCAGGATTCCATGGTTCATGCCTAGAAAGTTGGAAAATATCACTAATTGAGCACCCACTAGATTCCAGGCAGCATGCATGATGTTTTCCATATGGTTCTTGGTTTACTAAACAGAAATCACAAACACTGGACTGTCTGAAAAACACAATTGGAAACTCACCTTTCAAGGGCAGGCTGATCAATGAATTAAATAATGTGAATAGGAGCCGGACCAGCATGGGAAACAGAAATAGGGCTAGGATGGAGATTTCTCAATCTGGTATGTCAGCTGCCTTCAGGACCTCCCAACCAGAGACTGCACAAAAAATGGAGTGGGGGAAGGTAGGACTTCTCATCACGTACTATGTGTTTCTATGTTTTAGGTCTGAATTTTATAAAATGTCACTTAGAAGCAAAAAAAAGAGAAGAATGACTTCTCTTTTCTCTCTTTCTTAATCATGAAACTTCAGTATTGGTGAGACCTCAGGTATCTAACCCCATTTTACAAACAAGGAAAATGAGGCACCCTAGGAGGCTGAGAGCCCTGGTGGGGTGCCGTAGAATAAGCACTGGACTGGTAACCTTCCAGCCGTTCATGGAAACCCTATACAGGTTGCTATTAATCAGAACCAACTTGAAAGCTCACAACAGTAAAAAGAATAAGGTGATTGAAGGCAGATCCAAAAATCATACCACTAGCTCGGGTACAGTACAGCTTGGAAGAACTCCAGTATCTCAAGAATAAGCATTCATGGAGGTCTTTCTGTAATTCAGGCTCAAATTCCTCTTCACACTTGTACCACTAATGAAGCCACTAAATCAGCACTTACAAAGCATACAAACACTGAGTTCCCGCTGCAATAAATGCCCTGGTTCATTTTCTACTGAACTGAATATAAACAGAGTTATAACATTTTTTTATAGTAAGGAGCTCTGGTAGCGTAGTGTTTACGAATCGGGCTGCTATACTCAGGGTCAGCAGTTTAAAACTACCAGCTGTTCTGCAGGAGAAAGATGAGGCTTTCTGCTCCAGTAAGGATTTACAGCCTCGGAAACCCTGTACAGGGTTGCTATAAGTTGGAACCGACTCCACGGCACATAACAACAACATTTTATAGTATATTCTCCCCTTGCAACCTTCCTTCATGTAAAACTAAACATGATTTCTAGCATTAAAATATTACACTAATTAAACCTGAAACTAAATACTAAACTAATTTGCCAAGAAAAACTATCAAATAGCAGAGTCAATTTCTCAATTTCTAGAATTTCTAGCTTTTAGAGCAACAAATGATATTTCTCCCAAGCTGAATTCCCTCCATGCTGGGTTCTTCTCTTCATTTCCTCTCTTGGTTTGGATGGTAAAGTTCTCCTGTCTTTTTATCTGGCATCTACCATTCTCATTTCCATTAGGACTATTGTTTACTGTCTGCTTTAACAGTTGGTTTCTTGAAAAGACAATATTCCTAAGCATATCAGCAATTCACTTCTAGTACTTTCCATTCCCTCTTTAGAGGATAAGCATTTTTGTCATATGTGGTTTTGTCCATTATCAAACCTAAACTTAAAACAAAACAATTTATTCCAGAAATGTTTTGACTTAGAAAAGCAATCAGAATTATAGCACACTCTGAGTAAAGTTTCACTTTGATTTCCCCACCCCCATTTGTGACCACTTACAGGGGAAAGACGTTGTGTCACCCAGTATGGTGTACCCAGAGCCCACAAACTAGTTCACCATACAAGCAATGTATGCCCTCCACCCCCATTCTCCTCAGCCTGACAACATGAACAAAAGTTCATTCACCATACAAGCAGCATATGCCCTCCACCCCCATTCTCCTCAGCCTGACAACATGAACAAGTTGCCTCCAAATGGTGACGAGAGAGTAAACATTTCTAGCAAACCAGATTTCATCCCCTGAAGGGGGTAAGATCCCCATTTTCCTTTTTACTGATGCAGCCCCACTTCTACAGATAAGGGTAAGAAGTTCCAAGTTCTGTCTGGCATACATTTTTATCTTCTCTCCTCCAGCCCTGTCATCCAAGGCCCAAAGGAAGGCACATGAGCTAGTGTAATGCAGAAAATGATCACTAACACCACAAAGGATGGATTAAAACTAAACTCAAAGCCACTCACCCCCAATACATCTTCTCTCCCAGAGTTCTATACCCAAGTTCCATATCTCACCTTCCTATCATTCATGCAGACTTAAAACTATAGTGTCCTCATGGACACTTACCTTTGCTTGCTAGTCACCACATTATGATGCTTCCCCACCTTTGAAATGTCCTGTCTGTCTTCCCCTCATTTCCAGTCTTATTGATCCATCCAACTTCAGGCTTCAGCCTCTTATCTGAATTTCCAACTCCTTTCACTAAGCTGTCCTATGATTCATTTCAATGTACAGCTTTGATCACCATGACATTGCGCATGTGCTACTTCCAATAAGAACTAGGTAGTTCTTTGTACTGTTCATCGAAAAAGGTCCAAATTTGAAGACAGCATTTAAGGCTGCTCTCTCAGTCTTGCCCCAATGACTTAGCACCATTGCACCTCTGGTCATCTGTTCACATACTTTCCTCAGCCTCTCTGTCCTTTCTGCCATTGCCATCTGCAAAACATGGGCAATCCACCAAAGTTCAGACAAAGCCATTCATGATACCTGTAGCAGATGCAAGCTCACACTGCTCTGTCTCCCCATGCCATTCGGAAACATTCTCACAACAGTGACCACATTTTATCTCTAATGACAGCCACTGCTGTACATATATCTTATTGGCCCAATTAGACTGCACATTTTAAAACAACAATGTAATTTCTTTCTACCTCCAACAAAATCAAGGTGTATGCCAGGGTTGTGTTCTTTCACCATACTTATCCAAGATGTATGCTGAGCAAATAATCTGAAAAGCTAGATTATATGAAGAAGACTGTGACATGAGGACTGGAGGAAGACTCATTCACAACCTACTATATGCAGATGATACAACCTTGCTTGCTGAAAGTAAAGAGGATGTAAAATATTTACTGATGAAGATTCAAGATCACAACCTGCAGTACGGGTTGCACCTCAATGTAAAGAAAACAAAAATCCTCACCATTGGACCAATAAATAACATCATGATAAATGGAGAAAACATCAAAGTTGTCAAAGACTTCATTTTGTTTGGATCCACTCTTAATACTCATGGAAGCAGCAGTCAAGAAATCAATGCAATGACATATTGCATTAGGTAACTATGCTCCCTAATACATTAAACACTGAGGACAACCATGGGGAATGAAAACACACAAAGTCACCTGTTCTACAAAACTGACAGTCAGTGGGACAAACGGATGGCAGAGATAATAAATAAGCTAGAGTAGAGGAAGAGCTGGTTAGTCTGAAGTTGGGGAGACTTGGGAACTCCTGAGCCCATGGACAATGACATAGCCATGGAGGGCTAGAGATGAGTGTGAAGTGTCAGCTGATATGAAGTGGGGAGAGATGCACAAGAACCCCCAAACTTGTAGATAGTACCCAGTTGAGCTAGCTTTGGTGCCTTGATTACCAGAGCTCGACTACAGGAAGATAAAGAAGTTTGATAAAGGAACCAAGTATAAATTGCTACAATTTGATGAACTTGACCTATACTTACGGATGTAGTAGCTCAAAATAACAGCCAAGACGGAAGAAGTCTTCACATCAAAGATCAAGCCTATTTCCTTGTATACAGGGTTGATAGGAACAAGCAATTTAGACACTGGCTATCTAAAATGGGGAGGGAGGGGAACTATAAAGACACAAAGTGGCTGGCTTACAAGTTTTTAAGAGGGAATTTAGCTTCAGAGTGTGCGGGGGAAGGTAGAATCCTCACTGAATAATTTTTTTATCTTGTCTAAATGAGTCTGGTGAAAGGAGATGGGAATAAGATTCTCATGATTCAATAGTGAATAATTGTTATCATGACTAAATGCAATTGTCACAACTGTAAAAGTAGAAGTTTTGTAACATAAAGGGTGGAGTAGAAAATCTTACATTCCAGGAACAGAGGACGCTAGGAGCATCAAGGGAGAAGAGCATGAGCAGAATGTGGGACCCTAACCAAAGAAGCAGCGATGCATGATGGAGGCAGAGCTGATGACATGGAGAGAGAGAGCAGCTAAGGACTCTAGATGCATGGAAAGAGAAAGGCTGTGTGCTGGTGATCAGGAGGCAGGACTGCAGAATGTACCCTTTGGTTGTTTAAATGATTATATATTCCTGTTTTTGTGTACATCAAAAACAAACAAACCAGAGGGAATAGAAGCAAATACTGTTGAATGATGATGCACGGAGGGGACTGTAATCATTGCAATAAAATAATGAGTGCAAAACCAATGTTCTCCCCGATAAACTATCACTGAATTCACAATTAAAGCTTTAAAAAATAAAGAAAGAAGCTCTAGTTTGTGATGCTCATGAAAGCAGCAGTCAAGGAATCAAATAACGTATTACATTGGGAAAATCTGCTGCAAAGGATCTCTTTAAGGTATCAAAGAACAAAAATACAACTTTGAGGACTGAGGTGTACCTGACCCAAGCCATAGCATTTCAATGTCTTTATATGCATGTGAAAGTTGGATGATGAATAAGGAGGACCGTAGAAGGAAAGATGCATTTGAATTATAGTGTTGGAGAAGAATATTAAAAGTATCACAGACTTCCAGGAGAACAAATGAATCTGTGTTGGAATAAGTACAGCCAGAATTGCTCCTTTGAGGAAGGTGAGACTTCGTCTTTTGTACTTTGGCCCTGTTGTTGGGAAGAACCTGTCCCTGAAGAAGGACATCATGTTTGGTAAAGTGGAAGGTCAGTAAAACAGAGGAAGACTCCAACAAGATGGAAAGGTACAGTGGCAGCAACAATGGGTTTACACATAACAGCAATTGTGAGGATAGTGCAAGATCAGGAAATGTTTTGTTTTGTTGTGCATAGGGTTACTATGAATTGGAACCAACTCGATAATACCTAACAAGAACAACACAGTTTGTGATATAGTCTTTGGGTGGCATAAATGGTTAAGTACATTACTACCTGATGAAAGTTTTGTGGTTCAAACCCACCCAGAGGCACCTTTGAAGACAGGCCTGACAATCTGTTTCTGAAAGACCACAGACTTGAAAATCCTATGGAGCAGTTCTACACTGCATACATGGGGTCACAATGAGTTGGAATCAACTCAATGGCAATGAACAAACAACAACATAGTCTGTGGTGGGTGGATGGAAATGAATGGGGATATTGTTGACGAACACTTGGGTAGGTAGCATTGGAGCTGAGTGCCAACCAAGAGCCAAGGGAAAAGCAGCATGAAGGGAGAAGAGCAAGTACTACAGCCTAAGACAGGACCCACCTGGCACACTTCAGGGAGAGGAGTGGAAAGATTGTCAGTGTGGTTATAGTGCTGGAGACAAGGGAAAGGTATGAGATGCAATAGAGAGTTAAGCAGGGCCCAGAAGATGTTGTTGTTATGTGCCTTGCAGTCGATTCCGACTCACAGTGACCCTGTACAGGGTAGGGTTTCAAGGCTGTAAATCTTTACGGGAGCAGAGAGCCTCATCTTTCTCCCGCAGAGCAGCTGGTAGTTTCAACCTGCTGACCTTAAGGTTCACAGCCCTATTCATAACCACTACACTACCAGAGCTCCTTCCAGAATTTGTACAGCCTTATAAAATGTTTATATTACATGGTAGGATGCAAAACAGGGCAATCTTGAAGGCACAGTGGCAGCGAAGATCAAAACCCCCAAATCTACATGCCATTGAACCACTTCTAGGGATACAGCCAATGAAACAGAGATAAGCAGAAAGCTGTCGGGCAAGGAAGTTCACTGCAGTGTTATGACAATGCTAAAAACTGAAAACAGTCCAAAAATCCAAATAGAGGATTGGTGAAGTAAATTATGGCATATCCATAAAGTGGCATATAATGAAATCTTCAAACATGATCTTATAGAGTAATTAGTAACACAGGAATTGCTCACAAAGGTGATAAAGCAGTACATAAAAGTAGAGTCATGCTTTGTTCAGTATCCATGATAACATTCTGTGAAATTGAATGTTATGTGACTTGGATGCTATGCAAATACCATTTTAAATACAGGCAGTCCCTAGATTATGAACAAGCTCTGTTTCTAAATCTGTCTTTAAGTTGAATTAGTACATACACTGGAACAGTTACATATGGTTCATCTAACATCAGTTAGTCTTAGTATATGGTATATGTTGTTGTTATAGTTTATGTTGTTGTGTGCTGTCAAATCAGTTCTGACTCATAGCAACTCTCTACAGGATTTCATGAGCAGCTGGTGGGTTTGAATTGCCAACCTTGCAGTTACCAGTCCAGTGCTTACCTTACAATGTCACATCTTTAACATAATAATATGGATTGGCAAGTAGCAGCATCAATGGACTCAAGCATGGCAATGATAGTGAGGTTGGCCCAGGATCAGGCAGTGTTTCATTCTGCTGTGCATAAGGTCACTATGAATCGGTACCGACTCGATGGCACCCAACAACAACAACATAGTCATGATAATAATAATACTGTGATGGTTGTCACAAAGTAGTGTCTACTTGTTATTATGAACCGTTGTATGTTTTTCAACTTTGTTGGGTTTTAAGGGGGTTGGGACCACACATGCATGTATATACAGTTGCACATATACATTACGCTGGATTCCTGGTGTGGCGCTGTGGGTTAATGTGCTGGACTGCAAAGTCAGTTTTAACCAGAAGGTTGGCAGTTCAAGCTCACCAGTCTCTCCTTGGAAACCCTATACAGGGTTGCTATGAGTCAGAACTGACTTGATGGCACTTGACAACAACAACAACATACATTATGCAGCTGGTGGTGGTGGTTATGTGCCATAGAGTCAGTTCCAACTCATAGCGACCCTGCATAGGGTTTCCAAGGCTGTAAATCTTTACAGGCGCAGAAAGCCTCACCTTTCTCCCACGGAACAGCTGGTAGTTTTGAATTGCTGACCTTGAGGTTAGCAGCCCAACTCATAACTGCTATGCTACCAAAGCTCCATTACTGTATATTAAAAGGTAGTGATTGTGTGCCACCAAGTCAGTTTCAACTCATAGCAATGCTGTAGTGTTTCCGAAGCTGTACACCTTTATGGGAGTGGAAAGCCTTGTCTTTCCCTCAAGAAGCAACTGGTAGTTTGGAACTATTGACTGTGGTTAGCAACCCAACTCAATCCACTATGCTACCAGGGCTCTTATATATCAAGTAGTATAAAATTTTTGTAGAGAAAAAGTCTGGTCTAGTCCCAGAGAGGGAGAGGGGCTGTGTGTTGACAACCGGGGGGCAAGCTTGCAGGGTATACCCTTGGTTGGTTGATGATGCACGGAGGGGATTGTAACCATGGCAATGAAATGATATACGATAGCATGAATGTAAAGCTAATGTTCTTCCATGTAAACTATCACATAATTCACAATAAAACATTTTTTTTTAAATATTAAATTTTACAGCCAGATGCGGATATTTTTTGACTCACCCTTGCATGTATGTGTATGGATAAATAGATAGATAGATGATAGATAGATAGATAGATAGATAGATAGATAGATAGATAGATAGATATGAATATAGATAAATAGATATATATATAACATATATATATGTATTAATTAGGCAAATCTGCTGCACAAGACCTTTTTAAAGTGTTAAAGAGCAAAGATGTCAGCTTTAGGACTAAGGTATGCCTGACTCAAGCCATGGTGATTTCAATAACCTCATATTCATGTGAAAGCTGGACAGTGAATAAGAAAGACTGTAGAAGAATTGATGCATTTGAGTTATGGTGTTGGAGGAGAATATTGAAAGTGCCATGGATGCCAAAATAACCAACAGATCTGTGTTGGAAGAAGTGCAGCCAGAGTGCTCCTTGGAGGCAAGGATGGCCAAACTTCTTCTCTCATACTTCGGATATACTGTCAGGAGGGACCGGTGGCTGGAGAAGGATAATCTGTTTGGTAAAGTGGAGGGTCAGAGAAAAAGAGGAAGATCCCCAACGAGATGGATTGGCCAAGTGGCAGCATCGATGGACTCAAGCGTGGCAACAGTAGTGAGGTTGGCCCAGGATCGGGCAGTGTTTCATTGTGCTTTGCATAAGGTTGCTATGAGTCGGTACCAACTCGATGGCACCTAACAACAATAATAACATGTATACACATCATTATTTTATCAAATAAAAATATTTTTTAAAAAAGGAGAGTCTGGCACGATATTCACTGTAATGTAATTTTTTCTGAGTAGTAAGTAAAGAGTACCTCCACCCCACCCCACCCCAATTATAGTTAATGGCATAACAAATATAGTTAATGACACAAACACAAAATACTTTGTAATAAGAAACAGAAGATTTCAAAAAATCTGTGAGCTACAAGAAAGTATGCTCTTGTTGTTAAGGGCTATAAAGGCAATTCTGACTCATAGCGACCCTGTATAGGATTTCGGAGGAGCGTAACTGGTGGGTTTGAACTGATGACCTTGTGGCTAGCAGTCCAGTGGCAGGGTGGATACCCTATGACTTTCTAAAGATAAATCTAGGCATGGAATGTGGGACCCTGTCCAGAGAAGCAGTGACACCTGAAATGGAGGCAGAGCTGATGACATGGAGAGAGAAAGCAGCTGAAGACACCAGACTCATGGAAAGAGAAAAGCTGTGTCCTGGCAGCTAGGAAGCAGGCTTGCAGAATGTGCTCTTTGGTTAGCTGTTTAAATGATTATATATTCCTGAGTGTTTTTGTGTGCATTCAAAAAAAATAATAAAGTGGGAATAGAAGCAAATGCTGTTGAATGATGATGCGTGGAGGGGATTGCAATCATTGCAATGAAATGAAATACAATAGGATGAGTGTAAAACCCATGTTCTCCTATGTAAACAATGACTCAATTCTCAATAAATACTTAAAAAAAGAAGAAGAAGAAGAAGATAAATACAGGCTTCTGATCAAGAGGGAGTTCTGGTATGGTGATGTAGGAGAAAGCACTGGACCCCAAGGTCAGTTTGAACCACAAGGTCAGAGATTCAAACTCACCAGCTGCTCCTTGGAAATCCTATAAAGGGTCGCTATGAGTCAGAAGCAAGTCAATAGTACTTAACAACAACTGATCAAGAGACAGCTAGGGCAATCTTCTGTCTTTTCAGGTTATCTTCAAAGTCAAACATGAAACAAACCATAAAAAACTCTCAGAACTGAGAGCAGGAAGTGTGTCATTCCTTTCTAGCTTATCCCTGTGACTCAGCACTGAATGTTAGTCAGACCCCTCTGATCCTCTTTAGGAAAAAGTCAGAGATAGGAGTTCTGAGATGGAGGCTTTAAAACCTCACCCTGGAACCTCCCAGTCCTGAGGGTGAAGTTTTGATATGCTAGGTCTGGACCTCCTAAGGAAAACACTTTCCTTATTCTTCTTGAAATTCATTACAACTGAGACCAACAGCCCCACCTATGTTATTACAGGCTAAACATGAATATATTCTTTTAAATAGGATTTACTGCACAGGGCCTAAACACAGTGTTGTTGCAAGTCTGCCCAAACAGGTTTGAAAATTTAATAAACAGTTCAGACAAGTTACAACAAGTCTCAAGTACATAATCTAAGCCTAGCTGACGCATGCCCAAGTGAAAAAGTTCAACCGCAGGAGCCCATTCAGCCAATTTGCCCCCCTGCTCTCTACTGGGTCACATAGGTGGTTTGGTTTCTAGGTGCCTGATTGGTAGCCTCCTAATCTTAGCTCGCAACAACAATTCTAAGTGATTTGCTATGAGAATCCTGCATACTTCTTTTAGTTCTGTTTTAAAACTTAAAGCCCTGTTTCCCTCTGGAAAATATAGAAACCCAAAGGACTAGGGGAAAAAAATCGAAATGAACATTTTGAATGGAAAGAGGACCCTGACTATTACAATGAATGGCCATGACTTTCCCACATTCATTCAATATTTATTGAGGTCTTACTGTCATTCTGTTCTAGGATACAATGATAAACAAGAGGGCTGGAGTTGTGTTCATGTGTGCACTAAGCAAGAAACTCCAAGAAAGAAGTGTAGTCAGTTTGAGGACAGATTACTGAGGATTTTATAAGTCATGTTAGAAAGTCTGAGCTCTATTAGAACTCGAATAAGGAATTTTAAGTAGGACATGACTCATTGATATTTTATACAAACTATTAACTAGTGGCACAGGAAACTAGACTGGAGGCAGAGGGACCAGTCAGCTGCCTTGGAGTAATCTAGGTAAGAGGTGATGTTGGTGGCCTGGTTTTGGTACATGGCAGTGGACAATGACAAGCAGAGTACAGATTCTACTGATATTTAGTGGGAGAACTGACAACATTGGCTAGGCATGGGAGTGAGGTAGGGAAGATGTCTTCCAGGTTCTGGATAGTCAATGAAATCTAACTAGTAAAAAGAAGAAAACATCAAATCTTAGTTATCTGCAAGGTATCTAAGTATAGACAAACATTTGATAACTGGAAATACAGGTTTAGAACTTAGATAGGTGGTTGGGCTTGAAATATAAATATATAAGTTTTTGCCAATGTAGAAAAATCTAAAGTTCCAGGAATGGATGGAATCACCAAAGCAAAGAATTGAAAAAGAAAAGCTTAAAATCTAAGCAGAGCCCTAATGGTGCAGTGGTTAAGTACTTGCCTATAAACAGGAAGACTGGTAGTTTGAACACACCCACAGAGTCCTGGTGTGGGGCTGTGGGTTAATGCGCCAGACTGCAAAGCCTTTTGAACTGCAAGATTGGCAGTTCAAGCTCACCAGCTGCTCTTCGGAAACTCTACACAGGGTCGTTATGGGTCGGGATCGACTCGATGGCACTTAACAACAACAAACTACTGCTAGGGAGAAAAAACTGGAGACCTGCTCCCAAAAAGGTTGTTGTTGTTGTTAGTCGGCAGAATGAAACACTGCCCCATCCTGGGCCAACCTCAAGACTAGAAAACCCTGTGAGGCAATTAAACTAAGCCACATGGACCACTATGAGTTAAAATCTAGTTGACAGAATACAACAGCCATAAGGAATAGGCAGAGAAAGAAGGAACCGTCAAAGGAGACTGATAAGGAATAGAGAGAGGAAGAGGAGGATCCGAAGAGTAGATTATCAAGGAAAAGCTTGTATATAGAAACCAGGAGCAACGTGGACTTGCACTGAGTGGCCAAGAAGAGAACTGAGAAGTGTCTGTCTATCCCAATCCACTAGATTTCTGTAGTCATTGGTGAGAAAACAAGGACCAAATGGCAGGCAGCAGGAAAAGAGTAGGTTCTGAAAACTCAGCAGTTATTGTCATTGTTAAGTGGCATCAAGGTGGGTTTGGCTCACAGCAAACCTGTACAGGGTTTCTAAGGAGTAGCTGGTGAGTTTGAACCAAACTACCTTGTGGTACAAACCAACCTTGCAGTCCAGGGCTTATCCTACTGTGCCACATCAGGACTCTGATCCTGGTAAAAGTCAGTGTCTGCCCAAGAGCTAGGAAGGGACTAAGGGCAAAACACTAAGGGTACTGGAGAAGACAGGTTGGTCTTGTTGGGCAGGGGCCACATCACAGTAGAGTAGTGGTGGTTAAAACACATGGCAAGAGATGTGCAGACTTTACTCAGTGTCATGAGAAGCCATGGGAGGGTTTGGAACAAGGAAATGACATCATCTGATGTGTTTTGTAAGATCACTCAGACTACATGAGAAGAGATGGTAAGAAAGGAAGGGCAGGACCAAAGAGGGAGTTAGGAGGTGACAGAGATTATTGTCAGAGTTATGGTGGTGGTAGAAAAGGAAGTGGTGAGATTTGGGATATGCATGTTTGGAAAAGAAAATGGACAGGACTTTCAGGATTGAGTGTGGAATGCTGAGAGAATGAGAGGAATCAAGATGCCTCCATAGGTTTGGCCTATTGTTGGGTGCCATCAAGTCAGAGTGACGGTATGCACAACGGAACGAAACACTGCCTGGCCCTGTGCCTGCCTCACAATGTTATGTTTGAGCCTGTGTCAATCCGGCTCATTGAGGAGTTTCCTCTTTTTTCCTAACCCTCTACTTTACCAAGCATGATGTCCTTCTCCAGCAAGCCTTCCTGTTCAAAACATGAGAGGTGATCGAAAATACCATGGTTTAAGTCGGGCACAACTTACCCATCAAACTGACATCTTTGCTCTTTAACCCTTTAGAGAAGTCTTGTGCATCAAACTTGTCTAATGTCATATGTCTTTTGATTTCTTGACTGTTCCTTCCATGAGTCTTGATAGTGGATCAAACAAAATGAAGTTTTTGATGACTTCAAATTTTTTCCATTTATCATGACATTATTTCTTGATCCAGTTGTGAGGATTTTTGTTTTCTTTACATTGAGGTGCAGTCGATACTGAAGGTTATAGTATTTTATCTTTAAGTCCTTTTTGCTTCCAGCAAGCAGTGTTGTGTCATCTGCATATCACATGTTGTTAATGAGTCTTTCTCCAATCCTGATGCCACATTCTTCTTCACAGAATCCATTCTATCAAATTACTTGTTCAGCATACAGATTTAATTAGTATGGTAACCCGGTGCACAACTTTCCTGATTTAAAAAATCCATTGTTCTGTTGGAAAAACTGCCTCTTGGTCTATACAGGTACCTCATGAGCACAATTAAGTATACTGTTAATACCCATTCTTTACAAAGTTATCCATAGTTTGTTAATATTCATACAGTAGAATGTCTTTGCATAGTCAATAAAATAAGAGTAAATAGCTTTCTGGAGTTCTCTGCTTTCATCCAAGATCCATCTGATATCAGCAGCAGCAATATCCCTCATTTCACATCCTTTTCTGAATCCATCTTGAATTTCTGGCAGCTCCCTGTCAATGTACTATTGCAACCATTTTTTAATGATCTCCAGCAAAATTTTACATGCATGTGATATTGGTGATATTGTTCAATGATTACCACATTCTGTTATGTCACCTTTCTTTGGAATGGGCAAAAATATATATTTCCTCCAAATGGCTGGCCAGATTGGCCAGGTAGCTGCCTTCCAAATTTCTTGGTATTGAAGAGTAAGCACCTCCAGCCTTGTAAAAATTTATCACAACATTTTAATTTGCAGCCTGTCAATTACTGGAGCCTTATTTTTCACCAGTGTCTTCAGTGCAGCTTGGGCTTCTTCCTTCAATACTATTGGTTCTAATCTGTCTAGGCAGGGCTGATGAAAGTAAATGCGGATGGGTCCCTTGGAATACAATAGTGAATAATTGTTATCAGGACTGATTGTGAGGGTTGGAAACGTAAAGGTAGACTTTTGTAGAAACCAGGGGAGTGATTAACTTTGTAGTCTAGGAGCAGAGGTCCCTGGGTCCATCAAGGGAGAAGAGCGGAGAGGGGGACCCTACCCAGAGAAGCAGTGATGCCAGAGATGGAGGCAGAGATGATGACGTGGAGAGATGAAGCAGCTGGGGACTTTAGACACAGAGAGGGAGAGGGGCTGTGTGCTTGACAGCCGGGGGTGGGCGGGGAGGGTGAGGAGGGGGCAGGCTTGTAAGATATAACCTTTGGTTGGTTGATGATGCATGGAGGGGATTGTAACCATGGCAATGAAATGATAGGATGAATGTAAAACTAATGTTCTCCCATGTAAACTATCACATAATTCACAATAAAACGTTAAAAAAATATACTATTGGTTCTTTATTTTTTTCCTTCAATACTATTGGTTCTTGATCACAAGCAACCTCTTGAAATGGCTGACAACTGACCAATTCATTTTGGTAGAGTGGTTCCTCCTAACTTCTTTTGATGCTTCATTTAATATTTTGTCCATCACTGTTATTGTTAAGTGCCTTCGTGTCAGTTCTGATTCATATCAACCTTGTACAGGGTTTCTAAGGAGCTAATGGAAGGTTTGAAACGTCAACCTTGTGGTTAGCAGTTCAGTGCTTATCCTAAGCAACACACCATAGCCTCCTTCAATCCTTCAATAGTCGAAGCTTTAATTTTTTCTTCACTTCTTTTAGCCTGATTAATGCTGAGTGTGCTCTTTCCTTTTGGTTTTCTAACTCCAATTCTTTCCACATTTCATTATAATACTTTGTCTTCTCAAACTGCTCTTTGAAATTTTCTGTTCAGCTCTTTTACTCCCTCATTTCTTCCAGTTGCCTTAGCTTTTTTATGCTCAGGAGCTAGATTCAGAATCTTTTCTAATATCCATTTTGATTTTTTCTTTCTTTCCTGTCTTTTTAATGACCTTTTACTTTTTTCATGTATGGTGTTTTCGTTGTCATCCCACAACTCTTCTGGTTTTAGGTCACTGATTTCCAATGCATCAAATCTGTTCTTTTTTTCTCTCACTCTCTCTTCAGTTTCCAAAGGCTTTATTGATAAATGTGCTTTAGGAAAGGATCCTCAGTATCCCCTTCCAAATCTCTGGAATGAAGAGCTGCATCAAAGGCTAAGGGATTGCTGTTTTGTACATTCTTATTCACAGATCCAGTCATGGCCACAAAACTTGTAGTCAACCAATTTCCTCCATCTTAAACCAGAGACTTATTTCCTTCTCAGCACTTTTTACTGAATCACTGCCATGAATGATGTTCCTGCCAACCTGAATACAGAAATCTCCATGAATGGTTCCTGGCTTAGAATCCGCTGGATTAGTCTCCCCAGGCATCATTTGACCTAGCTTCACCACATTCAGCCCCTCCCAGACCATGGCCACAACTAGTCCTGAGTCCTGTACTTCACCAGCCCTGGGAAGAATGGATGGTCCTTCAGGTCATTGAAATGCTGCTTCAGGTGCTCCTCGGAGGCCTTCATGAACTTCATGGCCACAAGGCGGAATTCTTTTTGCAAGACCACTTGATGATGTTGTCCACCAGGCTGTGCTGCATGCCGTCCAGCTTGATGGCGATGAAGGTGCACTCCATATTGGCCATGGTTCCGGGAGCTTGCAGGGGAGCGGCAGATGAATGTGCTGCTGGCGGAGCTCAAATCTGTTCTTAAGATAGTTTCTAAATCCAGGTGGGATATATTCAAGGTTATATTTTGGCTCTTATGGATTGAGCGGCTGTGAAATGAGGACAAGTGATTTGAGAAGGGCAAGTCTAGGGTGAAGCATGTTTTGGGAAGGAGGAAATAAAAATAATTATTTCTACAGAAGGGACACCTGGTGTGGCACTGTAGGATAAACACTGGATTTCAAACCAGAAGATCAGTAATTCAAACTCATCAGCCATTCCTGAGAAACCCTATGCAAAGTCACTATGAGTTGTAACTGACTCAATGGCATTTAACAATAACATTCCTATACCAAAGAGCACCCTGGTTGCTCAGCGGCTACCAAAAAAATGAATGGAAACCCACCAGCTCTTCAGAGGAAAAAGCTGAGGCAGTCTGCTTCTGTAAAGATTCCTATTCCCTTACAACTCACAGCAACCCTATAGGACTAAGTAGACCTGCCCTATACTGTTCCCAAGGCTATAATCTTTATAGAAATAAACTGCCACATCTTTCTCCCAAGGAATGGTTGGTGGGTTTAAATCATCATCCTTGCAACCATGCTTAACCACTGTACCACCAGGACTCCTTCAGTAAAGATTATAGCCTTGGAAACCGTATGAAACAGTTTTACTGTCAGATAGGGTCACTATGAGTTGGAACTGAATCTATAGCAATGGGTTTGGGCTTCATTTTTACTCCTATAGAAATGTAAATCACATCTGGAGTTTGGAAAAAATGTGTTAAAAACATTATCTTGGGAAAAATTAGTTCGTATTTGGTATTTCTTACATGGTAGTAGATAAATCACCTGGATTCTCAATTCTGGTTTTACATTAGTCTGTTGTTATTTAAGTGTTGTTGAGTCAGTTCTGACTCATAGAAACCCTTTATAGGGTTTTCGAGAAAAGGCAGTGAGTGTGAACTCCTGACCTTGCAGTTAGCAATCTAGTGCTTATCTTAAAGCACCACAACTGAACCCAGTAACAAAACCAAAAGCAAACAAACAACAACTGATGGCCAGGAATCTTTCCTATAGACTGAATTAATTGGACTTGGATGAAGTCTGGCTTTTTTTCCCCTTATTTTTTAAAGCTGGCCAGGTAACTGTACTGTGCAATTGGGATTAAGAACCACTATCCTAGAGAAGACTAAGGGTATCATAAAATGGGCCTTAACATCATCTTTTCTGTCACCCACTTCCTGAATCCCATGTCCTCTCCATCTGAGGTCTTTTCAACAACCTCCACTGACGTGGAATGCCTACACTTCTCCATACCATTTCCACCTCCCTAAACCAACGGAGTCTTGGTGTGGTGCTGTGGTTTAACGTGCTGAACTGCAAAATAGGTTTGAACCGTAAGGTCAGTGGTCCAAGCTCACCAGTCGCTTCTTGGAAATCCTAAATCGATCCTAAGGGTAGGAATAGACTCGGCGGCACTTACCAATAAACAACACTTAACAATAAACAACAAACCAATGGATCATAATCTCTTTGGACACTCCTTGAACTAAACCAGAATCTGTTTTCTGTACTTCAATCTCCTAGTTCTGGTTCTGTGTCTTAAGGATATACAGAATGTGTCTAATTCTTCTTCCAGGTCCTTCAAACATTTGAAAACTATTAACTCCTGCCCCACCCTGTTATCAAATACTCTCTACACCAAATCAGCTCTTTTTATATGTATGGACAAACAGATTCCTATTCTAGGAGTTGATTCTGATTCACAGAGACCCTATACAGGATTTCTGAGACTATAAATCTGTAACAGGAACAGACAGCATCATCTAGCTCCAGAGGAGTTACTGGTGGGTTTGAACTGCTGACCCTGAGGTTACTAGTCCAGTGCTCATCCTACAGTGCCACCAGGGCTCCTTACCAATCCACCTAGTTTCTCTTTGAATGACGAAGGTATAGACAAACATACTGGAATAAAATTTACACTAATATATATAAACATATTCAAATGATCAGAATAACCCTGGTTTCCAATAAATAAGAATGGTTCCAGATCATTATTACTTCAAGATTTGGGATTGAGCTACTATATCCTTCAGCACAGATTTAATTGCCTTCCTTCCTGATCTCAGCAGAGAACAACCTTTCCCCCAACATACAAATCCTCATACACAGTCCACATATGCACATACACAATCACTTAGAATCTTAGGTAGGAGAACACTGGATCATTGTCAGCTGCCCTGTTATTAACAACCCTCCTTGTGTTTCTTATAACAATTGAGTTTTTAAGAAAGGGTCTTGAGACACAAACTAGGATACATTTTCTGGGAAATTAAGGTTGAAAAACAAAACCTCAAAACCTAAAGAAAGAACCTGGGTGCTTACAAATCTAATGAGATGTTTTTGTTGTTGTTGTTGTTGTTTTAATCTATTACAAATTAAGATACAACAACCAGAATCAGACTAAGATTACCACTTGTATTATGGAATCATTGCTAACACTTAAAGAAGAAACAGGAGTTATTCCAACACTCAAGTTTGGACTGTGCTCATTATAAATTCTACAGGAACTTTTATTCATTTAGTTGTAATGTAAAATAACTACTGGGTTTGAAAGGGATGAAGCATACAACAGTATTGACTTAGTGCCTCAAATCACATTAAGCTTTGTTAAAGTAATTTTTTAAATTTTCAATTAAATTCTGAGGATGGCATGGAGTTAACAGTGTTTCCTTTAATTGTCAATCGGTCTCCATGAGTCAAGACCAACTAGAAGGTACCGAATGACAATAAAATATAATATTTTTTCCACATAAGAAAGCATTTATTTGAAGTTTAACATGAAATCATACAAATAAAATTTGTATAAGCACAAATCCACATTGATTCAAAACACAGATAGCAAAAGACAAAATAAAAACAAAACTAATTGGTGGCTATATACAGTTGGGGAGTCCTGGTGTGGCAGAGCGAGCTAATGCACTGGACTGCAAGGTCAGTTTGAACCCAAGGTCAGCAGTTCAAGCTCACCAGCCACTCCTCCATAACCCTATGCAGGACTGCTATGAGTTGGAGCCAACAATAACATATACAGTTGGACACAATTGTGTCTTGTATACTAAAAAGTCTTTTATGAAATAGTCATCTTACATCAACATTAGACCAATCTTCAATGTCATCATGCCATTTAGCATTGCCTCCTTGTTTTCTCCAATGTCCTCCTTTAGTATGGGTGGTAACTGTTTTGGTGATTGTCACCCCGTCAAGATGCTTTGCCACAGTGGTCTGTTGGCCACTGTAGTCTGCATATCCCTTTCCATATCCATAGTTACACCCAGTGTAATCATATCCACCATAACCACTATGGTTTTGATCACCACTATATGCACTATTGTAACTTCCATATCCTTGATCATTGTTGTTGTTGTTAAGTGCCTTCGAGTCGGAGCCGACCCATAGCGACCCTGTACAGGGTTTCCGAGGGTGTAAATCCTTACGGGAGTAGAAAGCCTCATCTTTCTCCCGCGGAGCGGCTGGTAGTTTCAAACCACTGACCTTAAGGTTCGCAGCCCGATTCGTAACCACTACGCTACCAGAGCTCCTTGATCATAATAGTGATGAAATCTTTGGTTCATTTTGGCCCTGACCTCATCCAGCAGCTGGAGCACCTCTTCCTCCTTTGTGTTGTTGCTGTTGCTGCCTATACACTTCTTTGGGCTGTGCAACTTTGATTTCACACTTCCCACAACCAATTTGATGAAATCTGCCTTCTAACAATTTCTTTACTGGCTCTTCATCTGTATATGTGATAAAACAAAATCCTCTTCTTTTCATATGTTTTTATATCCATGGTAAATTCCATATTTTCAATCTCTCCAAATACGTCAAAATATTCTTTAATTTGTTCTTTAGAAGTATCAGGACTCAATCCACCCACAAAAACCTTTTTGCAGGGTTCCTTCCCTTTTAACGCTTTAGCCATTTTGGGGTCTATTAATTTGCTATCCAATTTGTGTTCTTTCCGTTCCAAAACGTTATCAACACTAGCAACATCTCTGAAAAAGCATAAATCCAAATCTTCTTGATTATCCAGTGACTAGATCTGTTTTAGTTGCATCATCTATAACCTCTCTAGTGGTGGTGGCTGTGTGCCGTGGTTCCGACTCATAGCGACCCTGCATAGGGTTTCCGAGGCTGTAAATCTTTACGGGAGCAGAAAGCCTCATCTTTCTCCCGCGAAAAATTTAATAGTTTCGAATTGCTGACCGTGGGGTTAGTAGCCCGACTCGTAACTACTACGCTACCAGAGCTCCTTTCTCTCTAAATCAAGACAAGTACTCATATCTTTCTTGCTTGCATCCCAGCTAAAGCCTTCAATAACTATTTTACCATCATGCTGCTGATGCTTGCTCATGTTTATCTTGGATCCCTCTACGAATTCTTCTTTGTTCATATCCCCCATTATGGCAGAGCGGTCAGCAGGGTGCGCTAACGCGCACAGTGTTGTAAGGAGCTAGATTTTAAATGGCGGCGGAAGAGCAACAGAATTTTTATATATATAATCAAATTTTTAAAAAAGCTACTGTAGCAATTAAAGGAATCCTGGTGTGGTGCTGTAGGATAAGCATTGGACTTCTAACTGCAATGGTGGTGGTTCAAATCCAGAAACCCTATAATGAGTCGCTAAGAATTAGAAGGAGTCCTGGTGTGGTGCTGTAAATTCATGCGCTGGACTGCAAAGTCATTTGAACCACAAGGTTCAAGCTCACCAGCCGCTCCTCGGAAACGCTATTACAGGGTCGCTATGAGTTGGAACCTACTTGATGGCACTTAAAAACAGTAACATAGTAATTTATACAAAACACAGGTTCGAATGTGCTTACTGAATGAACAAATGACATTACATTTAAGTCAACAGTTCATACAATGTCCCTGCCAACAAAGAAAAAAATTGAAGAACTTTTACAGACATAACTGTAGAAATATAGACATGAATTTAGTTCTGACACAAGCGGCTTATGCAGAGCATTAAAGGTGTCACTTGAAATCTCTTTAAAGTGGCAAGTTGAAAAAAAAAAAAAAGTTGAGCCAATCACCTGCATAAGATCAATTATTTCAGAGCAACTTGAAGAGATTCTTTCATCAGCTTTTGGAAACAAACAGTTTTGAGTATATGTGTGTTTTCAACTAAATTCACAACCTCAATTGAGCACCTTAAACTTGACAACTGCATACATGAAAAATATAACCTATTTAAGGCAAGAGTCTTTTATGTGTGTCATCCTATGAAAAACTTGAGTGTTCGTTCCCAGAGGGAGATAAAGCTCATAATAAACAATATAATAATCTAGGTTAAAATTTGGCCACTGTGAAAGCATTCCCAAACATTTCAAAAGTTTTTTTTAAATGTATTGTTCTAAAGTTAAAAATGTTTTTGCTAGCTTTCTCTTTTCCAATCAAAAGAAAGAAACAACTGTCTAAAGCATATAAAAGCATATAAAATTGGATTTCTTCTAGCTCACTATAATCGTTTTCGAATAGTTCACTTTAATTTTAGAAAGATCAGGGCAAGCAGTTCAAAAGTTTATTTTAAATTATTTATATTGGCCAGTTCCCATGGCTTTAATTTTCCAAAAATTGGTTCTTTTCCAAGCCATTCAAGTGCAATACACGTAAGGAACCACAGGAAGAGATCCTGCCCAAGAAAACAGAACTGGGAGCTATGCCAACTACCAGGCCAGGCCAGGACAACATCTTTGGCCTACCCACATGGCAGGCACAGAAAGATTCAAGGAGTAGAAGCATTTCTTAAGTCATGTTTCTTTCCTCACTGTACCAGGATGCCAAAACGGTAAACATCTACCTGCTGTGATTTCTTCACAGTGGACATATGCATTGCTCTGGTATATCTTATTTTTTGTTGTAGTTGTTTTAGGGTTTATGAGGAGCAACTGGTGGGTTTGAACCGCTGACCCTGTTGTAGTACTACAGTGATTATCCCACAGAGCCACACCAGGACTCAAATTTGGCTACATCTTAAGAGAACTTGAGGAGTTCATAAAAATTTCAATGCCTAAATCTTGTTTCTTAAGCAGATTATCCTAGAGTATTGTTTGTCAACTGGGTACTATTGACATTTTGGGCAGGATAATCTTTGTTATAGAGGGCTGCCCTGTGCATTGTAGGATGTTTAGTAGTATCTTTGGCTGCTACCCACTAGACGTCAGTAGTGCACCTCTTTGCCAGGACAGTGGTTCTCAAACTTGAATACATCTTGGAGACAGTTGAGGAGTCTATAAAAATACTAATGCCAGCTTCTCATCACTGGCTGTACCTGTCCACACGCACCCCACTGCCATGCCTCACAAAAATGAGGAAATCAAGGATTTCCTACTCATAGCTAGGCGAAAGGATGACAAATCTGTCAAGATGAAGAAAAATGACAACGTGAAGTTTAAGGTTCGGCACAGCAGATACCTCTACACCTTGGTCATCACCGACAAGGAGTAGGCCAAGAAACTGAAGCAGTCACTGCCCCAAGGTTTGGCAGTGAAGGAGCTGAAATGAATCAGACATGCTAATTTGAACTACAATAAAAACAAATTTTTAATATCCCCCTCAAAGGAAAAAAAAAGCAAAACAAAACAAAAAAACCTAATGCCTAAATCTCACCCCCTAGAAATGGTAATTTAATTTGAGGTCACCCCTTGGCATCTGGGGTTTGGAAAGCCAGAAGATTTTAGTGTGCAGTCAAGTGTGAAAATCTCTGCTTTAACTGTATCAATGAACCAGTTGAGCAGAATACAAAAGTGGCAAATTAGGATCTTCCTTATCTTGGTATTAGAATCTACATATGTAAAGGAAACAGAGAAAAGAGGAGGAAATGGAAAAAGGTTAATTGTATCTCAGATCTGAAAATCTCTTTCCATCTAAATTGGGCAACAACTAGTGCAGAAAGATTTATTCAAATTTTAGCAGTGCATCTCAAAATATCCCAAGGTTCGAGAGATTTAGAAACCAAGCATCAAGAGATTGCAATCAATGTCACAAAACAAAACGTATATGAACTGGTGAATGGAAAAACATTTTGCTCTATAAAACTTTCATCCAAATCACAATAAAAAGATTTTTAAAAAATAACATACTGAAATCCACTAAATTTTACATTTTAAGTAGGCCAACTGTACAACATGAATTGTCACAATAAAGTTATTGTTATTTTTTAAATATATTACAAAAATAATAAACAATTCAATAAAAGAAACCAAGCAGCATGTGCAGGGAAAACCGAGTTATTTCTTCATGGGGTGAAAATACAAGGTCTACAATGAAAACAACTTTGGAGCGCCACCAAACCAGTTTTGTAAAAATACTGAGTTCATTAAAACTGTGGGCACAGAAACCTGGAGAACTCACAAGGGATTTGTACCACCCTCACAGAGTCCTGGTGTGGCGCTGTGGGTTAATGCGCCAGACTGCAAAGCCGCTTGAACTGCATAGTCGGCAGTTCAAGCTTACCAGCTGCTCCTCAGAAACCCTATACAGGGTCGCTATAGATCGGAACCAACTCTACGGCACTTCACAACAACACAGTTATCACATGCGAACCCATTGTTGCTGCCATTGTGTCAATCCATCTCTTTGGGGAGTCTTCCTCTTTTTCACTGACCTTCACCCTGTTCTTCTCCAGGGACTGGTCACTCCTGATAACATGTCTGAAGTAGGAGAGACAAATTCCGACCTTCCTCATTTCTAAGGATCATTCTAATTCTGCTTGCACTTCTTCCAAGACAGATTTGTTGTTCTTCTGGCAGTCCATGGTACATTTAATATTCTTGACTAACACCAAAATTCAAATGCAACAATACTTCTACAGTCTTCCTTATTCACTAATTTCTATAATCTGCATCTGAGACGACTGAAAATACCCTGGTCACTCCCAACAAAAAACAGTCCAGGCCCAGATGACTTTACTGGTGAATTTTACCAAACATTTAGAGAAGATCTAACAACAATTCTACTCAAAGTATTTGAGAACATAGAAAAGAATAGAAAAATTCCTAATATATTTTACAAAGCAAGCATAATCCTCATACCAAAACCAGGGGAGGACATCACTAAAAATGAGAATTATAGACCAATATCCCTCATGAATAAAGATGCAAAAATTCTCAGCAAATCTTAGCCAATAGAATTCAACAACTATCAAAAAAACAAAACAAAGCACAAAAAACATTATGACCAAGTGGGATTCAAACCAGGGATGCAAGCATGATTCAATATTAGAAAAACAATCAATGTAATTCACCACATAAATTTTTTTAAAGGAGAAAAATCATGTTTATATCAATTGATGCAGAAAAGGCATTTGACAAAATTTACCACCCATTCCTGATAAAAACACTCAACAAAATAGGAATTGAAGAGAAATTCCTCAACATAATTAAGAGCATATCTACAAAACCAACAGCCAATAGCAGCACAATTTACAATAGCAAAAAGATGGAGACAGCCAAAGTGCCCATCAACTGAAGAATGGATAAACAAATTGTGGTACATACACAGAATGGAATATTATGCTACATTGAAGAATAACAAAGAAGCAGTAAGCCACCGCATAACATGGATGAACCTTGAGGACATTATG
>NW_006408746.1:1513722-1515557 GCF_000296735.1 Chrysochloris asiatica | reverse complement strand
AAAACTGGGGGAAGGAGGGAGAAGTGTAGGGGACAGGTTTCTGGGATATACCCTTTGGGTGGTTGATGATGCATGGAGGGGATTGGAACCATGGCAGTGAGATGATATAAGATGGAAAGAATGTAAAACTAAAGTTCTCCCATGTAAACTATCATATAATTCACAATAAAACATTAAAAAAAAAAACACCAAAAAAACCAACAGCCAATATCAATCTCAACAGAGAGAAACTGAAAGCATTCCCTTTGTGAATAGGAACCAAACAAGGAAGCCCTTTATCACCAGTCCTATTCGATATTGTGTTGGAAGTCTTAGCCAGAGATATAAGGCAAGAAAAGGAGAGTAAATTCATCCAAATTGGCAAAGAAGAAGTAAAATTCTATCTACAGATGATATGATCCTATATATATAAAATCCCAAAGATTCAACATGAAAAGTCTTGCAACTCATTGGAAGATTCAGCCAAGTGGCAAGGTACAAGATCAATATACTAACATCAGTTGGATTCCTCTATACTAATAAAGACAGCTCTGAAAAGGAAATTAGGAAAACAATACAATTTACAATAGACACCCAAAGAATGAAATATTTAAAAATAAATCTAACATGAGAAACAAAATACCTATACACAGAAAACTATAAGGAACAAAAACAGATTTACGAAAGTGGAAGAATATGCCATGCTTATGGATAGGAAAACTTAATATTCTGAAAATGTCAATAGTACCCAAAGCAATCTAGAGCTATAACACATTCCCAATCCATATTCCAAAAACATTCTTGAGGTGATGGAAAAAACAATCACAAACTTTATACAGAAGGGAAAGAGACCTCAGATAATCAAAGCACTGTTTAAGAACACCAAAGTGGGATGCCTCTCACTTCCTTATTTCAAAACTTACTATATGGCCACAGTGGTCAAAATAGCCTGGTATTGGTACATTGAAAGATACATAGATCAACGGAACATAAATCAATGGAACAGACTTGAGCACCCAAAAGTAAACCTATCCACATACAGTCAATTTATCTTTGAAAAAGACTCAATGGAGAAGAGATAGTCTCTTCAATAAATGGTGCTGGCAAAACTGGAAATCAATTTGCAAAAGATTGAAACAAGACCCATATCTCATACCATATACAAAAACTAGTTCAACATGGGTTAAAGATCGAAATGTAAATCCCAGAACTATAAAGATCATCAGTGAAAAAACAAGGGCAAACTTAAGGGCTCTAATACATAGTATATGTTGTTGTTGTTGTCAAGTGCCATTGAGTCGATTCTGACCCATAGCGACCCTGTATAGGGTTTCCAAGGAGTAGCTGGTGAGCTTGAACCACCGACCTTGCAGTTCAAACGGCTTTGCAGTCTGGCGCATTAACCCACAGCACCACACCAGGACTCCAATACAGACTATTAAATGTGGGAAAAAAAACCACATAAACAATAGAGGACAAAATACATAATTGGGATATTCTAAAAATTAGAACGTGGCATCAGGATTGGAGGAAGACTCATTAACAACCTGCGATATGCAGATGATACGACCTTGCTTGCTGAAAGTGAAGAGGACTTAAAACATTTACTGATGAAGATCAAAAAGCACAGCCTTCAGTATGGATTGCATCTCAATGTTAAGAAAACAAAAATCCTCACCACTGGACCAATAAACAACATTCTTATCAACAGAGAAAAGATTGAAGTTGTCAACAACTTCATTCTTCTTGGATCAACTATCAACACTCACGAAAGCAGCAGTCAATAAATCAAATGACATATTGCATTAGGAAAATCTGCTGCACAAGACCTTTTTACAGTGTTGAAGAGCAAAGAT
>NW_006408746.1:1509691-1512761 GCF_000296735.1 Chrysochloris asiatica | reverse complement strand
ATTCTTTTCTGGTTACTGGGATGTGGGGGGGGGAGGGGGGGAGAAGGGAGCAGCAGACTGGTTGTGACAATATCAAGCAAGCTATTTGCCTTGGAGACCTCAAGGCAAGAAAAGTAAACTTATCAGATCGGAACTGACTCCATAGCACATAACAATAACAACAACATCCCTATAATAGTCTGAAACCCAAAGGGAACACACAAACAATCTTATAGGCTTGCTAGTGACCACGTTGGTCAACTTGTGAGCAGAAGTGGGGAAAATGCAGCAATGTAGACACAGAACGAGTTTGGCCACATTCTATAGACCAATGATCTTGAGATAAGAGAGAGAAGAAGAAGGGATGGCTGGTTTGAAGTCCAGGGAGACGTGTGAACGCCTGAGCCCAAGAACACTGACCTAAGACACTGGTGGCTAGAGTTAAAAGTGAAGTGGCCAGCTAATCTCAAGTGTGGGGAGGCGGGCGAGAACTCCCAAACTTGTCGATAGCATTCATTTGATCTAACTTAGATGGCTGGCTGACCAGAACTCAATCAGATGAAGCTAAAGAAGTCTGATACAGTGAGCAAGCATAAATTGCTACAAATTGATGAACTGGACCTTTGCTTATGGATGAAGTTCCCAAAATTCCAACCTAAAGGGAAGGTTTCTTCATGTCAAGGATCAAGCTTGCCTCCTCAGCACAGTGGGTTGATAGGGACAGGCAACTTAGACTTCAGCTATCAAAATTGGGGGGATATAAAGGCATGAAGTGACTGGATTACAAAATTTTTATGAGGGTGGTTAGGGTCAGAAGGAGGAGGATAAGATAGAAACCCCACTGAATACTTTTCTTCTTGTCCAGATGGGTTTGGTGATAATGGGGATAGGATTTTATGATTCAGTTGTGAGTATTTGTTATCAGGATTAATGGTGATTGTCACAACTGTAAATGTAGAAGAGGTATGACTAAGAGGGGGGAGGAGTTAATCTGTCAGGAACAGCCAACTTTTTTTTTTTTTTTTTGCAGAGAACAGCATGGTGCTGCCTCTGAATATAAGGGCAAGTCTCTGCCTATGGATTTCCCATTAACCATGGGCCAGCCTACCAGTTGTGGTAAGTCAGAACAGACATTTTTCCTTTAATTAAGAAAACAGCAGCAAGTATACACACTCATGCATATATACATGACAATATTCATCTATTTAAAGAATAATAATTTGTAATGTGTACTGAATACTTACTATGCACACAATACTTTGCTAAGAGATTTACTGCAGTATCTCAACTGACTTCTGATAACATTACGAGGTAGATGCTGTTAATGTACCCATTTTATAGACAAGGTAATTGAGGCTTAGGCAGTTTAAGGAAACTACCCAAGGCAAAGTCAGATCCACTCCTTTCTAATTCCAAAGTTCGTGCTCTTAACAACAATGCTTTACTGACTCCCTGGCTCTATTGTATAAGTTATCAAAAACCAAAAACCCATTGCCAGAGAGCACAAGCAACTAACTCACAGCAACCCTAGAGAACAGAGAAGAACTGGCCCACAGTTTCCAAATCTGTCCATGTCTATGGAAGTTGCCTGCCACATCTTTCTCCTGTGGAACAGTTGGTGGGTTCACATCACTGACCTTTTGGTTAGCAGTTGTTCAATTGTATCAGTGACAGAAAGCTGGTATCAGTGACTGGATCTCTACCATCTGTGAATGTTTCATATTCTCATTGATTGGAATTAGAAATGAGGAGAAAATTTCATGGACAAGGAAAAGATGCATGATTTGCATCAATAATATATGGTAGTCCAAGTGCCCAGATTTTGTTTTAGATTCAGCAATAAGACCACAGGGCATTGTGTTATCGGCCTTAAATTAATCCTAGAGTTCAGTTTTCTTTCCTTCCACTCTTTTATATTTTAGTCAACCATGCCTTATTGATTTCTTCCTTCAACCTTCTTTCATGTTCCTTCTGCTCTGTTTTCCTTGCTAGAATCCTCTCTCATTGTCTTACTCCAGGGTTTGCAGACACCTCCAAGCTGTTTCAATTCAGCTCCCATCACTGCCATCCATCTTGCACATGACTGCCAAACTTCCTTTCAGTACCCACAGACCTGAAACCTCTTTATGCTCAGATTCTATACTAACCACCCAGTGTTTTCCTTACTATTTCTACTACATAGCCTATGAAACCTCCACTCTAGTCTGATCAATTTTTGCTATTTCCTACAAACACACTCTTTTCACACCAACCTCTGTGACTTTGCTGTGGAAGTCCTACTTCCCATGTCTGAATCAAATCTTGTCTCTGCCATCAAAACCTTCCTCACGTTCAAGCCTTCACTGCTTTCATTCAGTCAACTAAAATTGACTAAGCAAAACAAGTATAAGTCCTGTGGACTCCTGAGCCCATGGACAAGGACATAGCCATGGAGGGCTAGAGCTGAGAGTGAAGCATCCAGATGATATGAAGTGAGGGGAGACGCACAAGAACACCCAAACTTTCAGAGTACCCATTTAACCTAGCTTCAATGGCTTGATGATCAGAACTGGACTAGAGGAAAATTAAAAAGGTAAAGGAAACAAGTATAAATTGTTACAATTTGAAAATTGACTCATACTTCTGGATGTAGTAGCTCAAAATACCAACTTAGAGGAAAGAAGTCCTCAAATCAAGAATCAATACTATCCCCTCTGTATATAGGATTGATAAGGACAGGCAGCTTAGACACTGGCTACCTAAAATGGGTGGTGGTGGTGGGGCTATAAAGGCACAAAGTGATGGGCTTACAAGTTTTCAAGAAAGAGTTTAGTTTCAGAGTGTGCAGGGGAGGGTAGAATCCCCACTGAATAGTTTTCATCTTGTCTAGATGGGTCTGGTAAAGGAGATGGGGATAAGATTTATGACTCAAAAGTGAGTAACTGTTATCATGACTAATTGTGATGGTCACATCTGTAAAAGTAGAAGTTTGTAACATAAAGGGGGTGGAAGGAGAGATATCATTGCTGATGTCCGATGGATCTTGGCTGAAAGCAGAGAATATCAGAAGGATGTTTACCTGTGCTTTATTGACTACGCAAAGGCTTTCTAT
>NW_006408746.1:1502135-1508821 GCF_000296735.1 Chrysochloris asiatica | reverse complement strand
AGGGTGGAGGGTCAGAGAAAAAGAGGAAGACCCCCAACGAGATGGATCAGCCAGGTGGCATCATTGATGGACTCAAGTGTGGCAGCGGTAGTGAGTTTGGCCCAGGATCGGACATTGTTTCGTTCTGCTGTGCATGGGGTCGCTATGAGTCAGTTCCGACTCGATGGCACCTGACAACAACAACAATTTAATCCTACAGTCCAGGAACAGAGGACCCTAGGAGCATCAAAAAAGAGCATGAGAGGAATGTGGGACCCTATCCAGAGAAGCAGCAACACTAGAGATGGAGGCAGAGATGATGACTTGGAGAGATAGAGCAGCTGAGGACTCTAGACTCATGGAAGGAGAAAGGCTGTGTGCTGGTGTCTAGGAGGCAGGCTTACAGAACGTGCCCTTTGGTTGTTTAAATGATTATATAGTCCTGAGTATTTTTGTGTACATCTACCCTGCCCCCCCCCAAAAAAAAAGAGGAAATAGAAGCAAATACTATTGAATGATGATGCACAGAGAAGACTGTAATCATTGTAATGATGAGTGTAAAACTGACTTAATTCACAATAAAAAGACTTAAAAAAAAAAACAACCAAGTTCAAGGCAATACTATTTTGACTTATCTTCTCATCTGAAGTACACTGCCCCAAATTTTATTAAGCAGCCCCAAGCACTGTTTTAAGTGCTGGAAATAACCAGTGGAATATAAACGATCAATCAAAATCATTCTATTCCTGGAGCCCAGTAATGGTGTCCTTCCTCCTCCAGATTCCTACAGGATGTTTTATGGACAAATCAACATTTCCCTAAGATGTCAGATTTAAGTAAGTTATATCCTGCACCCCTCTTGAGGAATCAAAATGAGAAGCCCTGTAGAAAAGAGCGCTTAATTTTGTCTATGGAACTCTGAATTTTTGGGTGCACACGCATAAATGAGTGAGTGAGTTAGTGTGGGGGTAGGGTGAGGGGGAAGACAGTCCACAGACATTTCCATATCTGGGAAAAGCTGGTCTTACTACTAGTTTAAGTTCCCAGAGAGTGCAGTCTATTTCTATCAGCATTTATTCAGTCAGCAGCTATTACTGAGTGGTTATTATTAGCCAGAACCTGTCCCACATGTTGGAGATTCATGAATGAACAAAACAGACGCAGGCTATTCTTGACCACTACACTATGCTGCCTCTAATATATTTTATGCTAATACCGTTTTGGACAAATCACACTGTAGTATGGAAAGCTTTATTTTATTTATAACTTAACCACAGAACCTAAAACATAATGTCTAGCATATAGTAAACACAAATAATTGCTGAGTAAATGGCCAACTCTTCAGAGTTTAGCAGTTAATTTAAAAGTTAAGTCATATGCATGAAAAATGTTTCAAGTGCTTGAGTGTTGAAGCCTCTCTAGCTAGAATATAGATCTCTTAAGCGCAAGCATCACATTATGTTTATATAAAAGTAAGTCAAAAAGCATTGCTACAAAATAATAACCATCTCTTTAAAACAAAAATCTCAAAATGTGAAGCTGTTTTCTCAACATATGCTCTATATATTGTTGTTGTGAAGTGCCATTGAGTCAATTCTGACCCACAGTGACCCTGTATAGGGTTTCCGAGGAGCAGCTGGTGAGCTTGAACCGCCAACCTTGCAGATCAAACGACTTAGCAGTCTGGTGCATTAACCCACAGCGCCACACCAAAACTCAATCCTCTATAAAAGGCTAAAGAAATAGAAACAGAAATGCATAGACCTATATAGAGGGTCTATGCATTTCTGTTTCTATTTCTTTAGCCTTTACCTGAAGAATTTTGTACTCTTCGATTTATATACTGGGTCAAAATGGCAGTTTTGGCATCCTTGAGAGACTCAAATCATGTTCTTCTTAAGTGGTTTTTGAGTTTTGGAGGGAAAAGATGTCTGAAGGGGTAAGATCAGAGATGTAGGGTAGATGGGGTAAAGTTTCTCAATGAAATGAAATTCTCCTAGGACAGCCCTTACTACCCACAAAGAATAAGCAGGTGCACTGTGATGGGAAAAAATTACTCAGCACAATTTTTCTGACATTTTGTCACCAATGAAGTTTTCAGTTTTCTTAAAATCTCTTTATCATAAGCCCCTGTGATTATCCTGTGTCCTTTGGAACCCCCCCCACCCCAAAAAACAAAACAAAACAAAACAAAAAAACAGTCACCATAAACTTCTGAGTTGACCTCACTGCCTTAAATGCAACTGTCCCAGCAGGTCCCTTTAGAAACCACTGTTTTAATTGGACCTTTTTTTGAAGGCACTCTAATTTGACTAAGACAAGTGTATTACTAAGAAAACTTATCTGCAGACATCCATTGAATAAACCCATACATGTATGAACTACAACCCTACTAGCAATACCTTTTTGACTTACCCTCACAAGTACCAGCTATCTTAAGGCTGTTTCACAATGCAAGAATACTGAGCTCATGATTTAAAATACGCACCTGTTATCATAATTTTTAATTAACAGAATTATTAAAGGGACTGAGAACTCTATTCATAAATATTGCATGTTAATAATATTGCTTCCAAATGGAGTACTAAACTTTAACAAATATATCTTCCCTTGTTGTGGGGGACCTACAGAATAATGGCAAACCCTGTGCCCTTTCTGGCTTTGGGAGTTGGCAGTGCAGGCATGCACAGTTTCACAGGGCAGGAGAAATAAAACTCCAACCTTACCTCCTCTATTCATTCTGGCCCTTAGAGCAGCCACTTCCAACTGAGTTCTCTTATACTGGTAAACTCCTTTTAGATTTCTGTAAACTCCTTCAAGTTTGTAGGTGATTTTTTAGAGTTTTAAAAATAAGTAGAAAATAATTTTTCCTTGGAGTTTTAAAGTAATCTTGAAATCAAATATAAGTTAGCTTTGAACTATTTCTCTGAATCAAAGAATCACAAATAAAAAAGCTCTCCAATCTTAATAAATTGATCTGGAAAATTTCATAACCACTGTCAACATTTTCACCTTATATAATAGCCTTTCAATATAATTTATCCTCTCCTAATATTGATGCCAAAATAAATACTATAACAATCAAAAACAAGTACTTGGCCTGGTTTTTGTTAGGTAACCTTCTCCCCCTATCCCCTCAAGTCCTGGTTGTCCTAATAACTTTATTTTCTCTTTAAAGAAACTTCGTTTTCCTACAATGTGTCTACTGAATTTTTAATTATCCAGTTGTCTTTTTTTCTGCACTATAGAAGTCTCTATAGTCTTACAGGTTACTTCCAACACTTGATATTCTTTCACTTATAAATCTTTCTTATTATAATTTTCCAAACTTTACAAGGAATCTTGTAGTTATGTGCCATCAAATCAGTTCCAACTCATACTGATCCTATATAGGGCTTCCGAAGAGCAGCTGGTAGGTTTCAACTACTGACCTTGTAGTTCAAACTGACCTTGAGGTCTAGTGTATTATCCTGCAGTGCCACTGAAATCTTAGATAACCACTTTCAAATATACTCTGCCTAACGGCAAAGCTTTTTACATCACCAGTTGTTAGGAGCTGAAGGGTCCATTCGACTCATAGAGAACCTGCATAGGGTTTCCAAGGTTTTAAATCTTCTCTGGAGCAAAAATGTCTCATCTTTCTACTGAGTTCCATGCCTAGCACATAATATACAATATATAGTAAGTTTTCAGCAACCCTGTATAGGTTTTCCAAAGAGAGGCTGGTGGGTTTGAACCGTCAATCTTGTGGCTAGAATTCCAGTGCTTATCCTATAATGCCAGACCAGGAGAACTCAGTGGAAGCTGAAATTTATCAAGAGACAAAATGGATTTAGGACTCTTACTGTAAAATGTAGCTTTTTGCAAACCAAATGCTCAGAAATTAAGCTTTAATACAATACTTTGCTCTAATACAAACTTATTTGCAACTTAATAGGATTTTGTGAAACTCTTTCAAATCAATACATATATATAGTTCTGTGTTTTCTTTCTGCCATGGCTTCACTCTAGCTCATCTCAGGACCAGACCACAACTTAGCTAATTTATCCTCAATATTTAAATGCGTTGATCATTTGGACTCTGTCCAATGTTGTGCTATTATATATAGTATTGCAATAGACAGCCTAAGAATATACTTGTGCATAATACATTCATGCAAGTGTCCAGTTACTACTTAAGAGTGAGTTCCTACAAGTAGGATTGCTGGGTGAAAAGGTATCGGAGTTAAATTTTTGATACATGTTACCAGACTGTTTCCCAGAAAGACTATACAAATTTATAATTTTATCAATACTGTTTAAGATTGAAAAGGCTCTTTTTGCCCATATTCTCTCCAACTGAGGGCCTTACTGAGCTATGCCTGTCAGATAAGTTAAAAAATGATATCCCTAAAGTACCCAAACCTGGTGTTCCTCTGTAGTTATCCAGTATTTTCCCTCTGACAGGCATAATACCGGGTTCCCATTTGAAGTGTTCTAAATAAGAATTCTGTTTACACTGATTCTGGCTTATAAATATGAGGCTATCAGGTAGTACTATTTTTAGTAGTCCACATACCCAACTGCCGTCAAGTTAATTCATACACAGAGTAGAAATGTCCCATAGGGTTTTGGAGGCTGCAAATCTTCATGGAAGCAGACTGCCACATCTTTCCACCCTAAGAGTGGCTTGTGGGTTCAAACCGCTGACCTCTGAGTTATCAGTTGAGCACTTTAACCACTCTGCCACAGGGCTCCTAATACTCATAGTCTACATAATGATGCTCAATGTATTTTGTAAAAACATAATAGAAGAACTCAGGGGGGACAAGAAATATAAAGAATGAAGAAGAAAATGAATTCAAAAAGGAGAATAGTTCTTTAAGGACACTGTAGAAACTATATGAAGAAACAAACTGATTATCAGGAAGCAGGTTCATATTTTGCAGTCAACCTGGAGTAACAACATAAAGGCTAAAAGACCGCAAGTCTACTGACCACCCATACTTCACATGCATAGTGCTGTTTTGCCTTCCAGAATTAACACTCACAGAGTTCTTACTAATTTTACTTAGTTTTTGCTAACCATATTACTTCCACATCTAAATTTGATATAAAAGTATTCATTCATTAGGTTCTTCATGTTCATTTTATCCTTCAAATTCCATTCTTCTTTTTTTTTTCCCCCTTTAAAATCAACACCAAAATAAGGGTTGCTGTTGTTAAGTGCCATGGAATCAGTTCCGACTCATAGCAACCATGTATAGTTTCTGAGGTATGGCTGCTGAGTTTGAACCACCCACCTTGTAGTTCAAACTGACCTTGAAGTCGAGTGCTTATCAAACAACACCACACCAGGACTCCAAAATAAGGGTGGTGTGGTGGTGTGCTGTGGAGTCAGTTCTGACTCATAGTGACCCTCTACAGGGCTTCTGAGGCTGTAAATCTTTATGGGAGCAGAAAGCCTCATCTTTCTCCCGCAGAACACCTGGTAGTTTTGAACTGCTGACCTTAAGATTAGCAGCCCGATTCGTGACCACTGTGCTACCAGAGCTCCTATAGAAATGTTTAAGTCTTTGAAGTATAGTGTTATAATTTGAAAACTCTTAGTGAGCCTTAGGTGTAGTAAGTAAGAAAAATTAAAAGAAAAGAAAAAGAATAAATTGAAAGGGAAGACTCTCTACTGTCAGAGCATTTTTATTTTTATCTACCTTAAAGACTCAGCTTTGGCCCAGACCAAGTTTGGTTCTCTCTGTCCCCAAGTTTCTGAAACCAAACCAATTTCCATAGAGTCAATTCCAACTCATGATGAACCCCTGTGTGCCAGAGTGGAACTGTGTGTGAAAAGGTTTACAATGGAAGATTTTTGGAAGTAGATTCTAGATCTTTCTTTTTTGCATCAGAGTGGACTAGAACCACCAACTTTTTTGTTAGCAGCCTAGCATATTAACCATTTGTGCCACTCAGTTTCTGAAAACAGTTTCCTTTTCACCTCTCTGGAGAATGGGCGTGAAATCCTCAGGGCAGGTGCTGCCGTCCTGTCCTTCCTGTGAAGCCACATTGCTGGGATTTACTGTCCTGGGAAGCGGTGCAACTGCTGTGTGCCAGCAGAAGCTCATTCCTTCCCACCTGGTACACTGCAGCCTAGAGGTACGCCCAGTGCCAACTCCAACACCCAAAAGCATCTTGGCTGCTCTGTGTAGGAATCTAAACATCTGTTTTCAAATCTTTGCAAACAGATCTGAGTTCTGAGAATTACAATTAGTCATAGTCCAAGTACTAATTTCTATTGGTCTAAAACCATCACTCATCTGTCAGTTTATCGTATTGTGGTGGCTTGTGAGTTGCTGTGATTCTGAAAGCTATGCCACAGGTATTTTAAATAGAAGCAGGATCACCCACTGTGGACAGGTTTCAGATGAGCTTCTAGATGAAGACAGACTAGGAAGAAGGAGATACAAACTACTTTCAAATATGTAGTCACTGAAACCCTTATGAATAACAGAGTAACACTGTCAGATATAGTGCTGGAAAAGGAGCCCCATCAGGTTGGAAGGCACTCAAAATTCCACTGGGTAAGAGCTGCCTCTTCAAAGTAGAGTAGACTGTGATGACACAATAAGAGTAAAGCCCGTAGGAAAAAAGCCTGCAGGACCTTCATTTGCTGATGGGGCACACCTCAAAATGAAGAGAAACAGCTGGAAACATCCATTGAAAATTGGAACGTG
>NW_006408746.1:1481544-1497139 GCF_000296735.1 Chrysochloris asiatica | reverse complement strand
CCAATCTAGATTCCAACGAAATTCTTCAAAGAGATGGAAAAAACAATTACAAACTTTATATGGAAAGAAAAGAGACCAAGGGTAACCCAAGTACTGCTTTAAAAGAAGAATAAGGTTGGAAACTTCTCATTCCCCAAAGTCAAAATTTATTACATGGCTACATTGATTAAAACAGCTTGGTACTGGTACAATGAAAGATACATAGATCAATGGAACAGAATCGAGAATCCAGAAATTAACTCATCCACATATAGCCAACTGAATTTTGACAAAGTACCTGAATATATCGCATGGTGAGGGGATAGTCTCTTCAACAGATGGTGCTGGCAGAACTGGAAAGCGATATGTAGAGGATAGAAACAAGACCTTTACCTCATGCTTTGTACAAAAACAAACTTAGCATGGATTAAAGACCTAAATGTGAATTCCAGAATTATGAAAGCCATCAATGAAAACATCAGGGACAAATATGAGAGCTCTAATTCAGGAATACACAGACTACAAACATTTTGAAAACTACACAAACAAAAATAGACAATATAGATGATTGGGACATACTAAAAATTAAAAACTTACATGCATCAAAAGGCTTCACTAGAAGAGTAAAAGGGAACTCACATAATCTGAAAAAATCTTTTGCAATGATACATCAGACAAAAGACTCATTTCTAAAATATATAGGAAACTACAACAACTCTACAAGAAAAAGACAAATAACCCAATTTAAAAATGGGCACAGTACATGAACAGACACTTCAACAAGGAGGCGAACCAGACAGCCAACAAGGCTATGAAAAGACGTTCACAATCACTAGCCATTAGAGAGATGTAAATCAAAATAATAATGAGATATCATCTCACACCAGCAGTAACAGCAAAAATCAAACAAGTAGAACACTACAAATGCTGGCAAGGATGTGGAGAGACTGGGATGTTCCTGCATTCCTGGTGGGCTTGCAAAATGGTCCAACTTCTCTGGAAGGCAATATGGCGCTTCCTCAGAAGGTTGGAAATAGAAATACCTTATGATCCAGCAATTCCTCTACTTGGTATTTACCCACAAGAAATATGAGCCATAACACAAGTAGATATATGCACACCAACGTTCATAGCAGCACTATTTACAATAGCAAAAAGATGGAGACAGCCTAAGTGCCCATCAATGCAAGAATGGATAAACCAACTGTGGTACATATACACAATGGAATATTATGCTACCTTGAAGAACAACACGGAAGCTGTGAGCTATCATATAACATGGATTAACCTTGAGGACATTATGTTGAGTGAAATTAGTCAGTCACAAAAGGAGAAATACTGCATAGTATCACTACTGTCAACGACCAAGAAAAAGAACCTATATTAAAGAGGGGGGGATTCTTTGCTGGTTACCAGTATGTGGAGGGTGGGGTGAGTGTAGGGAGGGGAAGGTAGAGCACAGGGTAGGGAATAGACAGAGGATAGTTTGGGTTCTGGGGATGGGCAATACACAAAAGAGGGGAGGGGAAAGGAAGACCAAGGCGGATGGGAGAATAACTAGGCAGGTTTGAATGGGATAAGTGGGACAGAGGTAAATAATGATGTATGTACAACCTTTAATAACAGGGCTCTGGGATACAGGGATTGAGACTTGGTTGGAATTGGGAAAAGGGGGAAATAATGTTAAGATGCTAGGCTTTCTTTTGAATCTTGGTTTCCCTTGCATACCATTATAAAATAGACACTTGAGGGGGAGAAAAAGTAATAGCCAGAAATATCACCATAGAAAGCTTGTAAGTCCATCTTCTGCCTATAACTGATCGGAATACCTAAAATGGGGCTACAGCGTGCCCAGTGAACGAGGCTTCCTGTGGAGACTCTGCATTACTTAAGGCCATAGGTAGAATCCTGAACAGCATCCAGAATCTTCTGAAGTGGGAAATTTCCATTGGAAAGGATAAGCACACCAGCCTGGAGCAGCTAGAAGAACAGAAGCTACTTCTTGAAAGAAAGACCAACAGGAAAAATACAAAACAGTAACGATAGTCCAACTGATTACTACAAGAACAAGCAAGTTGCTTGCTCCGGAGATATCAAGGCAAGTGGTCGGGTCCCCTCAGGGCAAACCCCTTCCAAAACTAAGACTCAATGGGAATTACACGAGCAGACACGTACTCTGACTCATGGTCACGGATAAGGGGATTGAGGGAAAAACAGCAATGAAGCTGTGAGCTAAGTCCAACCACATTCAATACACTCCTGTGAACTGGGCAGAGACCTGGTTGGCCAGCAGTTTGGCAAGACCTGGGACTCTTGGGCCCAGAGTCAGTGACATAGCCACTGAGGACTAGAGTGGAAAATGAAGCATCCAGCTGATAAGGAGAGAGGGCATATTCACAAGAACACCCACACATATAGATAACACCCGCTTGACCTGGCTTCAAAGGTTGGATGATCAGCGCTCAACTAGAAGAAAGAAGAGGAAAAAGAGAGTAATCTGATACAATTTGATGAACTTGACCTACACCTATGGATGCAGTAGCTCAAAAGAGGGAACAAATCTTTATAGTGAGGATCATTCCCACCACCTCAATACACAGGGTAGACAGGGATGGGCAACTTGGACATTGGCTTCCCAAAATAGGGGTGGGGGCCTACAAAGGCAAGAAGTGACTGGCTTACAAACGTTCAAGAGGGAGCCTAGATCCAGAGGGTGCAGAGCAAGGTAGAACTCCACTGAGTAGTATCCAATCTGTCTGGGAGTGACTGATTAAAGGAGATGGGGATAGCACTCATGTGGTACAACAGTGAATAATTACTATCAGGACTGACTGTGAGGGTTGTAAATGTAAAGGTAGACATTTTGTAGCAAATGGAGAGGAGTGGTTGACTTTGCAGACTGGGAGAGTAAGGCCCTGGGACCATCAAAGAAGAAGATCAGAGTTCAGGACCATACCTAGAGAAACAGTGATGCCAGAGATGGAGGCAGAAACAATGACATGGCAAGATATAGAGGCTGGGGACTCTAGACCCAGAGAGGGAGAGGGGTTGTGTGCTGACAACCAAGGGGCAGGCTTGAGGGGGTGTACCCTTTGGTAGGTTGATGATACATGGGGGGGATTGTTATCATGGCACTGTAATGATAGGATGAATGTAAATCTAATGTTCTCCCATGTAAACTATGACATAATTCACAATAAAACATTTTAAGAAAAACAAAAAAACTACTCCCACAAAACAAATAAAAAATGGATAGAAGGAAAGGAAAATAGTTGCCATTTCTTAACCTATTATACGCCAGGTGTTCTAGTCAGTTACCTTAGTTAGTTCACCTACAATGCTATGTTCCTGGTATGATTTATTTCCATTTCCAGTGGAAAACTGAAAATATATTTTTTTTAAAAAATAGCGAGAGAGTACCTTGACTGGCCAAGGCCTCATAGATGGGAAGCACCAAAGCTCAAATTTAGACAATGGACTGTCCAAGGCCTATGTATCACTTCCACCAAGCCCTAGATCAGAACTTTTGAACCTGCGGCCCACACCCCACCCAGCATCCCCTGAATGGGCTTCAAAGTGTCAGAAAAATCTGAGGCTAGAACACTGTTCCCTTCATTGTTGGTGGTGGTCAGTTCACTTAAAATGTTCCCACTGTGCCTTCTTTGCTCCTCCCGTAGTCTGAACACTGAAATTTAAACACTGAGGTTCACAGTCTGAACTCCATTTCTTCTGCTGTGTTCTTTTCCTTGAAATGTTGGTTGAAATTCATCCACAGGCACCTCAGAAGAAAGGCCTGGCTAGCTACTTCTGAAAAAGCACAATCACTGAACAGCCCTATTGAGCACAATTCTGCTCTGACACACATGGGGACACCATGCATTGGAATGACTAATGACAACTTGGTTTTTTAAAAAACCTGTTTAAATTTGGGGGGATGTGCTGGAGTGAGCTACAACTGTCTCTGCTTACCAAGGCCTATTTCACTCCGAAGATTCTCAAATGGATTTAAAAAAAAAAAAAAAAAGCTGACATCAAGTGAAGAGCCCCTCCACAAAGTCTTTAGTTCTTTAAAAAAAACAAATACAAAATATATTTCCGAATAACTGGCAAAGTATCTTGCAAGGGCGATACACAAGCACCCACAGAAACGCCCTCAAGAGACCATGCTTCATACTGGTAGAATAAAATTATCAGCCACTTAGGGTGAGAAAGTAAAATACTTTGCATGTTACAGAGGCTTTTAATATAGAGGAAGGAAGCTGTGGTTTGAGTAAAGAAGGAAATGGCAGAATGGGTCTTCGATCTTTGTATTGCACAAAGAAGCAACTGAAAATGTAAATAACTGTCTCCTTCAATAGGAATTGACAGTTAATAAGAAACAGTTTAACAATTTTATCAAACACATGCACAACTGCTTTTGCTTTTTAAGTAGGCATAAGATAGATAACTGAAGATAATGAGCCAACCTCTGTGGAGCAGAGAGGGCAAACTGGCTCAGATAAAAGACTTTAAAAAGCTGTACAAAGTACTGTATGTATACCTTTTGACATAGTGAAAGCTTCTAGCATCTTAATTATAAATATATTCATTCATTCACATGCAACCATGTTAATGATAACAAGAGATGTTTGTTACAGTATTATTTGTAACACAAAAACTTGTAAACAAGGAATTTCTTGAACAAATCATGGTACATAAAAACTATGGAAAACCTCTGAAGTAAAAAGAATGAAGTTGGTCTCTCTCTGCTAATATACACTGATGTTTAAGACACTTCATGTAAACAAAAAAATGAGTTTGAGAAGAGCAGCATTTTATAATTCTTTTTAAATGCATGTTTTAACATCTTTGAAATTGGAGTATATAATATGTTGTTGATAGTTGTTAGGTGCCATCAAGTCGGTACCGATGCATAATGATCTTATGCATAACAGAATGAAGCACTGCCCAGTCCTGTGCCAACCATACTATCATTGCTATTCTTGAGCCCATTGCTGCTGCCACTGTGCCAATCCATCTTGTTAGGGGTCCTTCCTCTTTTGCGCTGACCCCTCCACTTTATTAAGCATGATGTCCTTGTCCAGGGATTGGTCCCTCCTGATAATATGTCCGAGAATGAGAGACAAAGTCTGCCCATCCTGACTTCTAAGGGTATTTTGATTGTGTATCTTCCAATGCAAATTTGTTTGTTCTATTGGCAGTCCATGGAACTTTTAATATTCTCCTTCAACACCATAACTCAATGCACCAATTCTGCCATGGTCTTCCCTATTCACTGTCCAACTTTCACATGCATATGAGGTATGAGGTATTGAAAATACGATGACTTGAGTCAGGCACACTTTAGCCCTCAAACTGACATCTTTGCTCTTCAACGCTCTTTAAGTCTTGTTCAGCAGATTTGCCTAATGCAATGAGTCATTTTATTTCTTGACTGATGCTTCCATGAGTATTAATGGTTGATCTGAGCAAGTTGAAATCTTTGACAGCTTCAATCTTTCCTCTATTTATCTTGATGTAATATATTGACCCAGTAGTGAGGATTTTTGTTGTCTTTACATTAAGGTGTAACCCATATCAAAGGCTGTGGTCTTTGATCTTCATTAGTAAATATTTTAAGTCCTCTTCACTTTCAGCAAGCAAGGCTGTATCATCTTCTTCCACGTTTTTCTTCATATAATCCAGCTTCTCTAATTAATTGCTTAGTATACAGATCGAATAAGTATGGTGAAAGAATACAACCCTGTCGTACAATTTTCTGTTGGTCTATTTACAGGCTTCTCATTCTCCAAAATGCTGTCCATAGTTTGTCATGATGCACACAATCAAAAGCATTTGTATAGTCAATAAAGCACAGATAAACATTTTCTGGTATTCTCTGCTTTAAGCCAAGATCCATCTGACATCAGCAATTATATCACTTGTTCCACATCCTCATCTGAACCCGGCTTGAACCTCTGGCAATTCATTGTCCATATACTGCTGCAGCTTGTTTTTCATTATTTTCAGTGAAATTTCACTTTCATATGATATTAATGATATTGTCTGGTGATTTCTGCATTCCATCGGGTCACCTGTCTTTGGAATGGGCACAAATATAGATCTTTTGCAATCAGTTGGCCAGGTAGCTGTCTTCCAAATTTTTTGGCACAGATGAGTGAGTGCCTCCAATGCTGTATCAGTTTGTTGAAAGATTTCAATTTGTATTCCATCAATTCCCGGAGCCTTGTTCTTTGCCAATGTGTTGAGTGCACCTTAGACTTCTATCTTCAATTACTTGGCTTTTGATCATATGTTACTTCTAGAAATTGGTAACATCCACCATTTCTGTCTGGTACAGTGAGTGTGTATTCATTCCATCTTCTTTTGATGCTTTCTGCATCATTCAACATTTTGCCCATAAAATATTTTGATATTGCAAGTCAAGGCTTGGGTTTTTTTCTTTAGCTCCCTCAGCTTAAGAAATACCGAGCGTGTTCTTCAATTTTCATTTTATAACTCCAGATATTAGCACATTTCATTATAATATTTGACTTTGCCTTCTTGAGTTGCCCTTTGAAAACTTCTTTTCAGCTCTTTTACCTCCTCATTTCTTCCATTTGGTTTAGCATCTCTATACTAGAGAGCAAGTTTGAGAGTCTCTTCTGACACCCATTTTGATCTTTTTCTTCTTTCTTGACTTCTTAATGACCTTTTACTTTCTTTCCATATAATGTTCTTGATACGATCCCATAATTCTTCTGGTCTTTGGTCATTAGTGTCTAATTCAGCAATCTTTCTTGAGATGATGTCTAATATGTAGGTAGAATATGTTAAAGGTCATATTTTGGTTCTCATGGACTTGTTTTAATTTTCTTCAGCTTCAGCCTGACCTTGCATATGAGCAATTGATGGTCTGTTCCACAGCATGCCTCTGGCCTTGTTTTGACTGATGATAATGTAACATCACCACCTCTTCTCACAGATTTAGTCAATTTGATTTCTGTGTATTCAATCTGGTGAGGTTCATGCAAAAAAAGTAATTGCAATGAACAAGTCATTGGTCTTGCAAATTCCTATCATATGTTCTACAGCATCACTTCAATCACCAAGACCATATTTCCCAACAATGGATCCTTCCTCTTTATTTCCAACCTTTGCATTCCAATCACCAGTAATTATCAGTATATACTGATTACATATTTTATCAATTTCATACTGAAAAAGTTGGTAGAATTCTTCAATCTCATCATCACTGGTTTTAGTGATTGGTGCATAAATTTGTATAACAGTTGTATTAACTGGTCTTCCATGTAAGCATATGGATATTATCCTATCACAGACAACATTGTACTTCAAGATAGATCTTAAAATGTTCTTTTTGATTATGATTGCAATGCATTCCTCTTTTATTGGTCATTCCTGGCATAGTACACCATATGGTTGTCATATTCAAAATAACTAATACCTCTCAATTTCGGCTCAGTAATGCTGATTATGATACTGAAGATTATGTGTTCCATTTCATTTTTGATAACTTCTGATTTTCCTTGATTCATACTTCAAGCATTCCATTTTCCGATTTTTAATGGATGTTTACAGCTGTTTGAGTTGTGCCCCATCAGCAAATGACGGTCTCGAAAGATTTACTCCATTCACATCATCATAGTCAGCTCTACTTTGAGGAGGCAGCTCTTCCCCAGTTATATTTTGAGTGCCTTCCAACTAAAGGTGCTCATTTTCTGGCACTATATCTGACACTATTCTAGTGCACTTCATCATATTTCAGTATTCAGTATCCCAGTGTTATCTGACAGTGTTCAAGAGGTTTCAGTGACTAAATATTGAAAAGTACTCTGTCTCTCCTTCTTCATAGTCTATATTAATCTGGAAGCTCATCTGAACCTCTTCACTATTGGTGACCCTGCTGATATTTAAAATATTGGTGGCATAGCTTCAAGAATCACAGCAACATGGAAGCCACTACAGTACAGCAAACTGACAGACTAATGTTGAATATAACATGAGGGGGCTTAAAAAGTTTGTGGGAAAATGGAATGAAAGGATAATGGAATTTTCCCACAAGCTTTTTGAGCCCCATCACACAATCAATAGCATGAGATAGAGTACCATACTGTTTGCATATGCATATGTAAAATGTGGAGTCTTGGTGTAGTGCTGCAGGATAAGAACTGGATTAATAACTGGGAGATTTTCGGTTCAAACCCACTAGTCACTCCTGGAAACACCTACACAGGGCTGCTATGAGTCAAAAATAACTTGAGGGCACTTGACAACAACACATAAAATGCACATGCTTGAAAATTTATAGAAATTCTCTGGAAAGCTACTTCTAACTGCAGAGTAAAAGAAGGATAGGTAGTTTGTTTTATTGAGGTTTTTCCTTGAATATATACTTCTTTGAATAAATGAGTTCTTGGTCCAGTCACTGAGATGTTGCTGAAAACTCAACAGCCTCCCCGCAGGAGTCCCCTCGCTTCCCGATGCTGTCCCTACCCCGCCCCCACCCGCCTTCTCAGAAACGGACATCCACAGGCTATTTCCACGGAGGATAAGGAATCTTATCGTGTGTCCTCTATCCAGAATCTCCACTCTTTTGACCCCTTTGCTGATACAAGTAAGGGTGATGACCTGCTTCCTGCTGGCACTGAGGATTATATCCATATAAGAATTCAACAGAGAAAAGGCAGGAAGACCCAAGGGATCGTTTATGAGTACGATAAAAAGAAACTAGTGAAAGCATTTAAGAAGAAATTTGCCTGCAATGGTACTGTATGTAAATGAGCATCCAAAATACGAGAAGTTATTCAGCTACATGGTAGCCATCGCAAGAACATATGCCAGTTCCTTGTAAAGACTGGACTGGCTAAGGACGACTAGCTAAAAGTTCATAGGTTTTAAGTGCTTGTGGCTCACTGAAGCTTAAGTGAGGATTTCCTAGCAATGTGTAAAAAATTTCCCTCTGACCCTTGTCACAAGTTTAAAACCTCACAGCTTGTATAATGTAACCATTTGGAGTCCACTTTTAATTGGACTCCTTCATGCAATAAACTGAAAAGAGCCACACGCACAAAAGAGTAGTCCTCGTCTCCTAAAAAGTACTGACTTGTATCAATCATTTGAACAGGATATTTCTTATAAGACCACCCACAAAGTGTTTTATTTTACAAAAAAATGAAAGGCAAGAACCAAGAAAGAGTAACATTTGATGAGAGATCCTGTGTATCTAGCAGGTTTTTGCTTCCTTTTTTTTATTCTACCGTAGGCAAGTTTTGTCAAAAGGTATAGCTGGTGATGGAGGGGCTGGGGCACAGGGGCAGTCCTGTATTTTGGGAGGATGGATCAGCAAAGCAGGGTAAGACAGTCTCCTTTTCTGACAATATGATCAACAGGGTGGGACACAGGCATCACATGGAGTCCTGAAGGAATGGGTCCAGTTTTAAACATAGGTAAGTCATACCCGGAGTCCTGGTGTGGCTCTGTGGGTTAATGCGCCAGACTGCAAAGCCATTTGAACTACAAGGTCAGTAGTTCAAACTCACCAGCTGTTCCTTGGAAACCCTACACAGGGTCACTATGGGTCGGAACCGACTCGACAGCACTTAACAACAAGTCATAGCCCAGAAGACCCCTCAGCTTCTGCAGGCATGTGAAGATAGAGACTTTTAAGCATGTTCTTCACAATGAGGTCCTCAATCCTCAGAGTCACCAAGGGGGGCTTGCTAAAACGCAGATTCCTGATCAAAAGCAAATTCCACAAACAATCCAATGGTAGACTGAGCCACCTGAAGGATGTGTCACTTATACAGTGAGGTCCTGGTGTGGCACTGTGGATTAATGCACCAGACTGCAAAGCTGTTTGAATTGCAAGGTCAGTAGTTCAAGCTCACCAGCTGCTCCTCGGAAACTGACTCAATGGCGCTTCACAACAACTACATTACTAAGGAACTTTGTTGTGTAGTGGTTACGAATCGGGCTGCTAACCTCAGAGTCAACAGTTCGAAACTACCAGCTGTTCCATGAGAAAGATGAGTCTTTCTGCTCCAGTAAAGATTTACAGCCTCGGAAACCCTATACAGTGTCGCTATGGGTTGGAACCACCTCCATGGCATACCACCACCACCACCACTACATTACTGGAGTCCTGGAGTGGTGCTGTAGGTTAATGCACTGGATTGCAAGGTTGGTTTAAATCACAAGGTTGGCAGTCAAGCTCACCATTTGCTTTTCAGAAACCCTATACAAGGTTGCTATGAATCGGAACTGATTTGACAGCACTTAACAACAACAACTACGTTATTTATGGAGTCCTGGTATGGGTCTGTAGGATCAGCACTGGACTTCGAACCACCAGGTAGGTCGGCAGTTCAAATCCACCAGTGGCTCCTTGGAAACCCTTATACAGGGTCACGATGAGTTGGAATTGACTCAATGGCACTTAACGACTACTATATAATTTGGAGTTGTGGTGTAGCACTGTAGGATAAGCACTGGAATGCTAACCATAAGGTGAGTGTTTCAAACCCACCAGCCACTCCTTGGAAACCCGATACAGGGTCACTATGAGTTGGACCCAACTTGAGGGCACTTAACAACAACTACATTATTTAGATAATCTTATAATATATTTTTTAAAGTAGAGTTGGAGCTACAAGGGTTTAACAAATTTTGTCCCAAATAGTTTTTAAAATCAGAGTTGATACTACCACTCAAACAGAAAGGACCTATCTTCAAAATTAGGACTTTTATGTTTTAAGAGTTGTTGCAAACTAAAACAAACACTTGGGGATTTAAACTCCTCCTTGAGAACTAGAAAGTATACCTCTATCCCAACATATTCAAATAAGTAGGCATTGGAAAGATCAGTTCTCTTTTGAGAGGAGGAATCGCTAAACTGATGATCAAGAGATTTTCTTAAAGGTCTGTTTTTTCAGACCTATTTTTCTTTTGCAAATCAACCAGGAACTCACAGCAGTAGAGAAACTTAAGCTTCAAATGCCTCAGTCTTGTTTCATTGTGCAATTTAAAGATTTACATTGACCTCATTCTTCCCTCCAAGCAATGTGATATTGTTTTTCTCTTTATATCTTGTAAGAAGGCAGATTACACTGACTTACTTATGAATGATTTAATTATATGTCATTTTTTTCAAAGACCCTTTTTACCTCACCATTCAGGACTTTCATGTAGGTTTTCAATTCAATAAGGCATAAGGCTTGGTAAAATTTTACCATTTAAATAAATTTGTATTAAACAGAGATGTGTTGATTTGTTTCCTAGTGTATCCTAAGGGGAAACCTATGTTACAATGTTTATATAGGAGATGGTTTTAAAACATTCTGAAAGGATATTTTCAGCTTCATTGAAAGGAAATTATACTCAAGACATAGATATGCTACTTTCATCTGATGGAACTGAGTTAAGAGATCCATGATCTTTGATGTTCCAGCAATCCTAATAAGACAGTAACTATAATGACTATGCATCATATTCAGATAAGGATTCTGACATGTTTTTAGGACTTTGCATACAGTGGTAGAGAAAGGAAATGGTCCACGTTTGTCCCTATAGGTCATTCAGGGCTGAAATGATCATCACTTCTTTCTGTAGCTACCCACACTCTACTGCTGGACAAACTCTTTTCCCTAGGCAATTCCATCAGTCTGTATTTAAACAATTAGGCAAATAAAAAGTTTTACTAATCAAAGGACAATTAATGGAGAAAATCAAGGGAAGATCAAGAACTGACAACCAACAGAGTACTCAAGTTAAACAGAATATAATGCCAATCTGGTGCAACCTTTTGTCTATATCAGGTTGGGCTCAGGGAGCTCAAAGCAAATCACTATATTCATCCTTTTATTTATTTCCTTAAACACAGCATGCCAACTGTGTACCCAAATTAGGGATCCTGTTCCTGCCTACAAATCGGTGGGTGGAGTGGTTGAGGCTCTGGAGCTATCTTGTTGTTGTTGTTAAGTGCTGTCAAGCTGACTCCGACTCATAGTAATCCTGTAGGGTTTCTGAGGAGCAGCTGGTGGGTTTAACCACCAGCCCTGCAGTTAGTAGTCCAGTGCTTATCCAACAGCACCACACCAGGACTCCAGAGCCACCCTACCTGGGACCAAATCCCACTTCTATCGCCTAGTAGTATCAAGACACTGGATGAGTTATTCAACATCTGTGACTCAGTTTACACATCTTTAAAATGTGAAAATAATGATGTGACACTATAGGATAAGCACTGAACTGCTTTCTGCAAAATCGGCAGTTCCAACCCACCAGCCGCTCCTTGGAAACACTATTCAAGAGCACGATGAGTTAGAACAGACTCAATGACACTTAAAACCAACAAACTGTAAAGAGCTGCTGTGAGGATTACATGAGTTAACACATACAAAACTTTAGAAAAGAACTTTGTTAATTCCAGCTCACAGTGATTTCACATGTACAGAGTACGCCTGCTCCACAGGGTTGCCAAGGCTGTGACCTCTAGGAAACAGAAACCACGCCTACCTCCAGGAAGCCTCAGGATGGATTCAAACCAAACTTTTGACTAGTAGTCAAGTACTTAACTGACATCCAGGGACTCGAGAAAGTGCCTGGTAAAAGTAAATGTTCACTATATACTAACTATCATGATAATTAAGAAGCCCTGGCGGTACTGTGGGTTAGGCATTGGGCTGCTAACTGCAAGGTCAGCAGTTCAACTCCACCAGCCGCTCTTCAGGAGAAAGATGAGGCTATCTACTTCTGTAGAGATGTAGTCTCAGAAACACAATGTAGGGTCACTATGAGTCAGAATCGACTCAATGGCAGCAGGCTTGGTTTGGTTATTTGGTCATGATTATTGTTCATGGGGAAGGCAGGCCAATAGACTCATAATTACAGGGCAGTATAGGAATTCCTGAAGGAGCCCTGGTAATGTAGTGGTTACATATAGGGCAGTTCAAATATACCAGTTGCTCTGTGGGATTTTCTATTCCCATTAAGATTTACAGTCTCAGAAACTCTATAAAGGGTCATTATGAGTCGGAACTGACTACGGCACACAACCACTACCATCACCAAAGGAAGTCCTATGACAGATGCTGGGGATTCCAGAAAAGTCCTCTAGTTTACATGGGGACATCTGGGATTTACATGGGAGGAGATGGCATGTCTGGGTGGATCTCAAAGCATGAAGTCAAAAGAATTAGCCAAGGTAAAAGGAACTCCAAGTAGAAAGAAAAATACATATAAAAATGTAAAGATAAGAAATAGTTCAGAATGGTTGAAGCACAGAGTGCCTTTGGGAAAAAAAGGGAGGAAATGAGACTGTAGAGCTGGATGGGAACCAAATAAAGAGGTCTTTAAATGTTAGGTGAAAGAGTTTGAACTTGATCCTAAAATCAGGAAGCGCACTTTGAAAATTACAAGCTGCGAACTGACAGGATTAGAGTTGTCTCTTAGAAAGATCACTAGAAGTTTAGGGAGGAAAACTCTGGAAAGGGTAGCCTCTTTCCATTTATATTCAGAAGATAAGGATAAAAATGTTCTGAAATTTTCCATTAAAACTGTTAAAACACTCATACTTGGAAACCACTTACTTGGTAAATTTACTTATGTGAAATCTTTTATCCCGGAACAATGGAGAGAAACTATTGCACTAGGCTTTAGAAACTAAATGTAGCTGTTCTACATCTACTTGTTAATGTTGGGCACACTTAATGCAGCTGATAAGAATTTCAGGGAAGTGTAAGCACTTGCTGAGGAGAGACTCTTTGTGTCTCCTATTGTTTCTTGCTGCCTGGGATTACTCTCTCCCTATCACACACAGCCCTGTTACTTTTTTTTCTTTTTACATGAACTTATTTTTCCTTTCTGCTGTACATTCCTTTCTGCTGGTATCTGTCGGGCACAGCAATCAATCCTCATTGTGTTTATCTATTAAAGATCTCTCTGTATTTACTTCACTAACTTCCATCCAACATGCTGGCAGAAGACAAAGCCCTGTCATTGGTATTTGAGGGTTCCAGTATTCAAAGGAGTCATTTTAGGTGTGGTGCTGTAGGATAACAGCTAGACCTCAAGTTTGGCTTGAACAGCAAGGTGGCAGTTCAAACCCACCAGTTGCATATCAGAAACCCTGTGCAGGGTAGATGTGAACCGGAACCAACTCAACAGCACTTAAAAACATTCAAAAAGTTCATGGAACGAATTCAAAAAGTTCATGGAAAATGGAATCGTTCCATGAACTTTTTGAAGCCCCTAGGACTCTTGGTGGGGTGCTGTAGGATAAGCATTGAACTGTGAACCACAAGTATGGTGATTCAAATCCACCAGCTGTTCCTCGTAAACCTTATGCAGGGTCCCTGTGAATTGAAATCGTCTTGATGGTACATAACAACAACAGTACACTTTGGGGAATCCTGGTGTGGCACTATAGGATAAGTACTGGACTACTAGCCAAACCCTATACAAGGACTCGATGGCACTTAACAACAATAACAGCAGTACACTTTAGAGTCCTGGTGTGGCGCTGAAGGATAAGCACTGGATTGCTAACCCAAGGTCAGTGACTCAAACCCACCAACCACTCTTCAGAAACCTTATAGAGGGTTGCTATGAGTTGTATCCGATTCAGTAGCACACAAGAACAGTAGCAGCACACTTTGGGATCCTGGTGTGGTGCTGTAGGATAAGCTTTGGACTGTTAACACAAAGTCAGCTGTTCAAACCCACCAGCTGTTCCACAGAAAACAGGATCATTAAGAGTTGGAACTGACTCAGTGGCAATTATGAACATCAAAGTACACTTTAAACAAAAAATAATGCTGATTAAAGTGAGCATTCTTAATCTTAGGATACAGTAAGTTTGTATTAATGGGGGAGAAACACCTTAGAAAAAGAGGGTGAAAATGGTTGCATAACATGAAGAATGTAAACACTGTTACTAAATTGTACGTATAGAAACTATTGAATTGGTGTATACTTTACTGTGTATATTCTCAACAACAATAACAAAAAAGTACATAAAATTTAAAAGAAAAAGAAGAGTGAGAATATTCTTCATGACCTCACTGGCATTGGTAATGGAAAAACCAATAAGTTATCTCTAGCTGAATTGGAATGTTTATACTGGCTGCACAGCTATTCCCTGAATGAATCTGTAAAAGGAAACCATGTTCCAATTTCCTAATTTCCTTGCTTGTGGTTTGTGCCTGGTAGGGAAATAGGGCACAAGAGGCTTTCTCAGAGGGAACAGAAGAAGAAGACAGCATGGCAGACACACAAAACTCAAATATGTCACAAAATCCAAATGAATTATGTCAGAAATGAAATTTTTAATGGTCCAAGGAATAACAATGTACTATCAAGCCTTGAACTCCTAGTGTGGTACTATAGGATGAGCACTGCATTTCAAACTATAGGGTCAGCAATTCAAACCCACCAGCTGCTCCTTGGCAACCCTATATAACAATAACAACAATCAAACCGTTGTACAGAAATGAGAAATTCCAATTAGGAATTATTTATATCTCCTTGATATATTATTATATATACTTAAAGATGAGGTTTTCTACTCCCATAAAGATTTACAGCCTTGGAAACCCTGTACAGGGTCACTATGAGT
>NW_006408746.1:1454599-1479599 GCF_000296735.1 Chrysochloris asiatica | reverse complement strand
ATTCCAGGGGATCCTGTTAAAATGTAGATTCTGATTTAGTATATCTGAGATGGAAAGGCAAGTTAACAACAGGGTGTCAAACAAGAATGAAAGGGTTATAATTCCTGATTGAAAGACTATGGGGAAAAACTGGACAAGAAAAAACATGGAAAGCCAGATGTTACCCATTTGATAAATGTGAATAATGTGACAGTTCAGCAGAAACACATCTCAAAAGAAAAGTAAATCATTTTCTATCCATCCTTCTCAAAAAAGAACAAATTTGGTATTTTCCAGTGTCTCTCATAACATTAACATTTTAGCAGAAAACAAACTCAAGGAGGAAGAATAAAAGCAAAATTATTCAGTGTTCTTTAAAAAAAAATTTTCTCTAATGATAAGGAGTACTGGTGGTGCAAACAGTTAAATTCTTGAGTATTATTAACCAAAAGATTGGTACTTGAAACCTACCCAGTGGCTCTGTGGGAGAAAAACAGCCAGGGAAACCCTATGGGGAACCGACTCAACAGTACCTAACAAAGATAGCAACAATGCCAGGAATATCTCCTTTACAATGTACAGTTGGAAGTCGTCAGGAATTTGAGAGCACCGGGATCTTCTAGCCCATAAAACACCAGTGAATAGTTATAGGCCAGCGATAACTTAGAATCAAATAACCTGAATATACAACAGGTGGTTGAAGGTCAATGTTTAATGCACTGGCAGTCTGACCACTAGCAGAGCAACTAAATTTGGTCCTATGATTCCAAATATCTGATGAGTAAATTACTAAACACTGTCATAACTTATTTAGTAAAATAAGGGGGCTAAAACAATTAAAATTATTTCAGATCCTGATCGGATTTAAGACATTACAGAATCCTAAAGATAAACTAAACAGTTCCTTGTTGTTAAGAGCGGTTGGGTTGGTTCCAACTTGTAGGGCCCTGTATAGCGTTTCAGAGGAGCGGTGGTGGATTTGAATTGCCAACTTTGTGGTTAGCAGTCCAGTGCTTAGAGCACACCAGGACTCCAAAAATTTCCTAGAATATCTATCTTACCCCTCGCTGGTTTCTACACTTCGATTTCTCCCACCTCTTTCTCAATCCAAAAAAGTTAGAGATGAAACAGTAGAGTGAAGAAGGGAGTTGGGGGTAGATAGGAATATCTATAGTATCTTGGTCAATATTTGAAATATAATTTTTCCTTTAGAAATAGTACTCCATTTCTGATATACAAGGGTGAGTAAAAAATTATCTGTACTTAAGTTATATTAAAATGCCTTTTCACGTCCGCAGTTAATGACAACATTGAGCATGCATGTGAAATTATTCTGTCAAATAGACAAGTGACAGTGGGTTATGTGGCAAATCAGCGATTGCTCTGCCTATGAAATAATCCATAACAGACTTGGGTTTTGAAAAGTCTGTGTGAGGTGGGTACCAAAACAACTCACAGAAGATCATAAACAGAAGCATTTGGACATGTGAAAACAAAATTTGGACTGATACTCAAAAGAAGGTACAAGCTTCTTTTTTAAAAAAAATTGTTACTGGTGTTGAGACATGGATTTATCACTACCAGCCTGAGAGTAAACGACAGACTATGAAATGGAAACATCCTCAATGACTGACCAAGAAAAAGTTCAAGTCAATCATCAGATTGAAAATTGATGCTTACAGTTTTCTGAGATTCTCAAGGGCCAGTATTGGAACACTATCAGGAAAAATGTTCAACAATCAACAGTGCTCCTTACAGGGAGTTGTAGGAAGAGCCAAAGCCAAAACTTCAAATTACACACAAAGGCGTGCTGTGATGCTGCATGACAATACATGTCTACAAACAGGTGCCCACACTGTTGACAGTGAAAAACCTCCATTTTGAGGCATTAAAACAACCTCCTTATTGTCCTGCTCTTGCTCCATCAGACTTTCACCTGTTTGGTCTCCTGAAGGCAGCCCTTCAAGGACAAAGATTCACCGCTGATGAAGAAATGAAGACAGCACTGCACTGTAGCTCAGTCTAAAATATTTTTTAATAAGGGAATACCAAAGCTTGTTCACGGATGGACAAAATACATTGAAAAGCAATGAGATTATACCAAAAGATGATGTATTATCTTTTCTTAAAGTTGATTAAAATAAATTTTACATCCAGAGTATGAATAATTTTTGACTCAACATTGTATCACAAATATGTGCCTTAAAGAGGTAAATGATGTGTGTATACATAACCTTGGAACAACAGGGCTTCGGGATACAGGGATTGAAGCATGGTTTGAATGGGTAAAAGAGGGGAATAATGTTAAGATGCTTGGCTGTCTTTTGAATCTTGATTTACCTTGCCTACCATTGTGAAATAGAAACTTGAGGGGGGTGGCGTGGGAAGGGAATAGCCAGAAACATCACAATAGAAAGCTTGTAAGTCTGTCTTCAGCCTATAACTGATTAGAATACCTTAAAGGGGGCTAGAAATTGCCCAGTGAAAAAGACCTCCTTGTGGAACTTTTGCATTGTATAAAGCCATAGGTAGAAACCAGAACCCCATCCAGAATTGTCTAAGGTGGGAAATTTCCACTGGAAAGGACGAGTAGACCAGCCTGGAGCGGCTAGAACAGAAGATACTTTGTGAAGAAAGACCAGCAGGAAATATCAGAAACAATAACAGCAGTCTGATTGATTACAAGAACAAGGAAGCTGTTCACCCAGGAGCCATCAAGGCAAGTGGTCAGGTCCCCTCAGAGCAAACTCCCTTCCAAGACTAAGACTAAAGGGGAATACGTGAGCAGGCATGTGGTCTGGCTGGTGACCACATTGGTCACTAATAAGGGGAAGAGGGGGGTTAAAACAGCAATGAAGTTGGGCTCTAAGTCCAACCATATTCAATAGACTCCTGTGAACTTGGGCAGAGACCTGGATAGCCAGCAGTTATGGCATGACCCGGGGACTCCTGGACCCAGGGCAGTGACATGGCCACAGAGGACTAGAGCGGAGAATGAAGCGTCCAGCTGATATGAAGTGAGGAGAAATGCACAAGAACACCCATACTTGCAGACAGTACCCACTTGACCTGGCTTCGATGGCTGATGGATGATCAGAACTTGACTAGAAGAAGGAAGAAAAAAAAAAAGATTAACTCACTACAATTTGATGAACTTTACCTATACGTATGGATGGAGTAGCTCAAAAAAGGGAACAAATCTTTACAGCAAGGATCACTCCCACCCCCTCGGTACACAGTGTTGACAGGGATGGGCAACTTAGACATTGGCTACCCAAAATGGGGGGTGGGGGCTATAAAGGCAAGAAGTTACTGGCTTACAAGCTTTCAAGAGGGAGCCTAGTTCCGGATGGGGTAGGTAGAACCTCCACTGAATGATTTCCAATCTGTTGGGACCGGGCTGATGAAAGAAAATGGGGATAAGACTCTTGTGGTACAATAGTGAATAATTGCTATCAGGACTGACTGTGAGGATCAGAAATGTAGAGGTAGATGTTTTTTTGACAAAAGGAGAGGAGTGAATGATTTTGCAGCCCAGGAGCAGAGGTCCCTGGGACCATCTAGTGAGAACAGCAGAGAGTGTGACCCTACCCAGAGAGGCAGTGATGCCAGGGATGGAGACAAAGATGATGACATGGACAGATGGAGCCACTGGGTACACTTGACTGGGGGGGGCTGTTGGGGTGTACCCTTTGGTTATTTGATGATGCATGGAGGGGACTGTGATCATTGCAATGAAACAAAATATAATAGGATGAATGTAAAACCTATGTTCTGCCATGTAAACACACATAATTCACAATAAAAACTTTATATATATGCCTTAATACTTTCAGGTCAGTTCTCCTTTTTCCCCCCCACCACATAAAGATGATTGTGAAGTGTATATATATATACCTTTAAGGTTTTCCTCTTTAAAAATCAGAAATCATGATTCTACATAAAAATTAATTCCACCCACATTCCTGATAACCCCATTCACATGACAGGCACAGAACTCAGTGATGAAAGTACAAAGATAGGATTCCATGGTCTTCTGCCTCAAGGAGCCAGGGCACATAAACAGCCAACAAGATTACATGTAATCAAAATACATATAAAATGTACTTAAAATCCAGAGAAAGAAAAAGCTGGAGCTACTGAGGTAGAATCAGAGGGTTTCCTAAGTAGATGGTGTTTAATTAGGGCTTTGGAGGATGAGTGGGAGCTGGCTCAGCAGAAAAGGGAATTATAAGCACTGAAGATAAGCACTGGACTGGTTGTTATGAGTCGGAACTGATTCGACAGCACGTAACAACAAAAATAAGAACAAGGGAAACCATGAAGGAATAAGAACTGTCTAGTTCTGGTGTGGCACTATAGGATAAATGCTGGACTGATAACCGCAAGGTCAGTGGTTCAAACTCACAAGCTGCTCCTCAGAAACCCTATACATGGTTGCTATGAGTCAGAACCGACTCCACGGCACATACCAACAACAACAATGGCACTAACAACTAACAACGAAATCTTCCAGATGGCAAATGTATAGGTTGTTCAACGTGTAACAATGGGAGGGAGAGAGAATGACTGAGTAAAGCAAGATAGGATTAGCTCTTAACACCAAACTATGTGGTTTAGACATTAACCTGTAGGCAATGTGTAACCATTGGTAGTTTTTATACAAGGAAGTAATGCAACCAGGTGGCAATTCCAAGAATAAATTGTAAACTAGGAGACAGATGGTTGTTCTTATTAGTTGTCATCAAATTGATTGCAACTCAGGGAGAAAGGTTAGCAAATTTTTAAAAAATCTTGCCAATAATGAAAATCTGAACTCTGAATTCCAAATCACTGTGTTTACCAACTTTGAATCAGAGTTTGGGACCCACTTAACAAAGTTTTTAGCATGAGGCAGTACAAAACTATGCTTTGGTAAAGGTGCATGCATATCTGCCATTTTTCCCTCTCAAGGATCACTACCTCCACTTTCTCAACTACCTCGTACGGATTCCATGAAAGGATCATATCACACAAGTTAGATCAGTCCTACTGAAAAATGACCTTTCAGAGAAAATACATACTCTGACATAGCAGCCCACCACTGCCACTGGATCTTAGATAAGTTACTAACCTCCCTGAGCCTCACTGTAAAACAGACATAAAAACCAGCTTTTTCAGAATGTTTATAGACCATTCGAAACAGATTCTGGGCCAAGTACACAGTAAGCAAGGAAAATGGTAACTATGACTTTTATACCTCCATTAGATAACAGGTTATGCCTGAAATGGCATAGTGCTTGTAAATTCCAGGTTAAAAAAAAAAAAAAAAATCAGAGCTATTACAAATGACCTTGTTCTAACGGGTTTAGATGGTCTACTTTTTTCCCCCATCATATCAAAAATTACCACTTATAGTTACTCCCCATTCCCATTTTAGCCCCAGGAAACTACTAATCCATTAGACAATAGATCTATATTTGAGTTGTTTCTAGTTTGGGACCATTATGTATAATGTTGCTATGAACACTGTGCATAAGTCTTTGTATCAACATGTTTCTTTGCTCTTGGGTAGATATTCAGGAGAGGAATTGACTCGACAACACTTAACAACAACAACAACTCAATAGAAGCATATAATGTCAGAGATTGAACCAACCTTAAACATTGTATGAACCAACCCTTTATTTAACAAATAAGGAAGTTAAAGTTAAAAGACATTCACCGATCTGCTCATGTTCATAGATTATTGGTGATGGACAGCATTCAAGCCCAGGAATTCCCATTCTGTCTTTATTCTCCTTTTTTTAAGCATTCTCAGGAGCATCTTTCTTGGAACCCTCTTCCTTTTGTTCCAATCTGGACTGGCTGTTCTCTCTGGGCTGAGATGCTGTTGGGGAACTTACCTTCCTTTATCATCCAGGGAATCCCCTTCACCTCTGAATACTTCCACACTTTACCCCTGCCCTAAAGACCCCTATCTCAATTCTGTAGAACCTGGGAGTTCTAATTTCTGAGTCTTTCTCAGCAAATGGTGGCTTCTGGTCCTCTCCCCCAATGCCTTGCAGCATTTTATTTCTGACCCCACCCCTCCTCTCTGCAAACTCATTTGACATTATTTCATCTGCTTTATATTTTCATGTGCTGTTTGGTTCAGGGTTACAGACGTCTCCTAGCTTTATGAGGATATAGTCTGCATTCCTGGGTATTGCTTTTATGGTTATTTGTGGAAGATTTTCAAGAAGAGAACGCACATATGTCTTTGCTAGCTTGAAGCTAGACGTCTGACTTATTTGAGACTATCTCTTGGGTGGGATCTGTACTTGGTCAATGAACAATGATCATTTCTTTCAAGCTAAGGGGGAAAGGGAGAAAATTCTACCCCAAATCCTAAACAAGACTTTTAACCCATAACTGTTAGATGTGCATGAAAGAAACTTCCCTTTACTACTTAAAGATGAAAGCAGCCTTACTTCACACTGAGACTGGTTATTACTTCATTAGTTTAATTTAGGGAAAATAAGAACTGTCTTTGATGGGAAAACTAATTCATGGGTTTCTAAAAATGAAATTAGTATTCCAACTTTCCTATAAATATTCTGGCAAATGCCAAGCACACAGAACTGATTCTGAACACTTTTTTCCACTTACATAAATCAAATCCACTGTAATTTCTCTTGCTCTTAAAAAACATTTAGCTGTAAATTATGTACTGCAGACCGGAAACAGTGGCTGTACACACATGTAGTAATTGGCTGCTGTTATCCAATTAGTTAGCAAATATTTACAGGGTACCCAATGCACTAAGCACAGCAAAGAAAATGGAAATGGATAAAGACATGGCTTCTATCCTGATGGCCCCTGTAATCCAATTGTGAAAACAAGACAAATACAAGAAAAGTTAAACAGTACAATGTACTAAGTGATCAAAGGGCGCAGGCAAAATGTTATAGAATTTAAGGATTAGACAGATGACTACCTGGATGATACTGAGAACAAAAAGAAAGTAAGGACACCCAAATCCTGGTGCTCATACATAAACTAAAGTGAAAATCTGTTATGTCAATGATTACATCACTTTCCTGCTTCTATGACTCATCACTAACAATCAGTAAAATCTAAAGGTCCTAGCTGATCTTCAAGACCTCACAGACTCGGATCCCTTTTTATTTTTCCAGGTTTTGCTCCAGCCAAACTGTACTAACAACATTCTTTGAACACACCAATATCTGTCATTGTCCAGCCTGCTTTACTCCATGCCCTATTCTTCTCAATACCCCTTTTTACTTAACCTCAGATACTGAAAAATGCATCAATTTCTACACTCCACCTGCTGTCATGAAGCACCCCAACATGGTTTTGGTTTTGTTTTGGTTTTTTTTTCAATGCCATACTGCTCTCTCTGGCTTCTTGTAGCCAGTCTCAAAGATGGGCTCCAAGGATTCCTGCTTCTTGGTATTCACTCCAGGTATAGTCCCCTCCTACAGTGAATAGGTATGACTTATGTGATAATGCGAATCATTCATAAATAAAGCCTTTCCATGTGTGAACATTAAAAACATCTGGGGATTTTACTTTACACTCTCTTTGATCATTTTCTAGAGGAAGCCATCCACCCTATCAAGAGAACACTCCAGTAAACCAATGTAATCCAAACTGCCAGCTGTTACTATTGCCACAAAATCTAGTCCTCAAATTAAAAACCCACCCAGAAGCTCTGCAGTTGAAAGGCCTGACCATTTGTTCCAGTAGGAAACCCTGTAACATGTGGTTGATGAGCTGAAATAAACTTGACAGTATCAAACAACTACCATACACCTCTCTTACATATTCTGCATTGAGGTCCAATTATTTACATAAATAATTTACCATCTCCTTAGAACTAGACTAACATTTCCCAAAAGGTATTTTTTATTTTTATTCTCTGCATATTTTAATAAGAAATTTAGTAATCATTAGTTGTTTGAATGAGTGAAAGATAAAAGAACTGGAAAAAAACTAATAAATTGGTGACATTTATGCTTTGGATTGTCTTCAATATTGGTTTGGGTTACTTCCGGGTTTTGTTTGTTTATTTTGTTTTGTTTTTCATTTAAGGACTAGATAAAGTAGAAGAGTAGCAGCTGGCAGTCTGGAATCTGGTCCCAGATTGGAAATAAAAGATTAGGAAATTTTTTGATGAACTTTTTATAGCACTTTGTACTGTCAGAGAAATCATCTCAGGACAGGCCTTCTACTTTGACATTCTTATTGCAGGGTAAGAGCAGCTTTAAAGTGTCACAAGTGGAATGACAGATATTCAGGCAGGTAAGAATCAGTGATGGGAATTGGTGTGGTTCTGTGGGTTAGTGCACCAAACTGCAAAGCCATTTGAACTGCAAGGTCAGCGGTTCAAGCTCACCACAAGCTGCTCCTTGGAAACCCTATACTATGGGTTGGAATTGACTCGAAGGCACTTAACAACAACAACCATTTAAAAAGATTGGTGTCCAGAGATGGAGGCAGAGGTGATGGCATGGAGAGATTGAGCAGCTGAGGACTCTATAGACTCATGGAAAAATAAAGGCTGTGTGCTGGCAGCCAGGAGGCTAGCTTCCAGAATGTGCTCCTTGGTTGGTTAAATGATTACATATTCCTACATGTTTTATTTTTGTACATCAAGAAAAAATGACATGGGTTAGGAGGTAGGCAATATACAACAACCAGAGGGAGATTGGCAAAGAAAAGATGGGGGTGGCAGGAAACATAGGGAGGAATGCAGTGGTTAAAGTGAACAGAGGTAAATGCTGTTAACTCTTGGTGCATGGAGGAGATTGCAACCATGTAATGATGCAAAGTATATGATTATATGATTTGTTGAATGCAAAAGTGATGATGTGTTCTGTAAACCTGTACTCAATTTAAAAAAAAAGGATTAGTGTAAGCTATATTGAAACATCCTGAAGCCTGGCAGAACCCCATCCTAGGAACTCTGGTCCCAGTCCTAGGAACTAAAGGCATTTTGTGTAACTGAAAAGATTTCTTCTGAATCCTTCTTTATTTTAAGAAGGGCTCCAGCCAATGTAGGTCCTCTTGAGTTTAGGGCTAAGTCTTTCTGATAGGTCTTCTTGAGACACATTACAATTTGCTTGGTGGCTAGCAAGTTTACAAATAAAAACATAAAAAAAAAAACAAAAAAACACAGGACCAACCTTTTATGGTTCCCTTCATAGATCAAACTATAAATATCACACAAAAGCATACTCACTCCTTTGTGAACACAAAAAAATCTGGTAATCTTCCTTTTGCTAAATTATGGAAGACAATACATGGCAGTAGTTGCTGTTGTCGTTAAGTGCTCTCGAGTTGGTTCGGACTCATAGCAACCCTGTATAGGGTTTCTGTGGAGGCTGGTGAGTTTTAACCACCAGCCTCATGGTTCAAACAGACCTTACCGTCCAGTGCTTATCCTATGGTGTCACACTAGGGCTCTCTGACAGTGGTAAGAAGGCATAATTATAAAACAGCAATACTAACTCCTAATAAATAAACAGGCCCAGAAGGTTATTTACCATGCATTGATATTCATGTTTATGACTGACTGATGAAATAAATAGTAAAATCATTAAAACCTCCAAAAAGGAAAACTACAAATTTATGTTAGAAGACAAAGGTTTTCACTATAAGGAGAAAATATGGCTTTAAGTCACTAAAGTACAAAGCATGTCAGTTTAGCCTAAGGCCAAATTAAGAAGTTTAGTTCTAAGAACAAGAACATAAGAGCTTGTTTTAATTCTGTGCAGTTTAATGCTAAAGGCCCTCTCTCCTTTTGGAGACTGTCCATAGACCTCAAAGAGTTTCTGGTATTTCGCATAATTATTTCCGTATGTTAAACACACCTCACTGCCTATAGGCAAACTCAGATTATTTTCTTCTGGAAAAGTGGGAGATTTATTTTTTTTTAAAAAAAATAATAATAATATTGTATTTAATTTTTGGTGAACATTTTCACAGCAAGTTAGGTTCACATTTGACAATGCTCACACAAATTGTTGAGTGACATTACATTTATCACAATGTGCCAACATTCTTTTTAGTTGTGTTCTATCTGTTCCATTTCCAGTACTCTGGTTTCCTTGTCTCCTTCTTATGTTTGCTTTAAGTAATTGTGACCTTTTAGCCTCATAGACATAGTTTTAAGAACATTGTTGATTTTATGGATAATATCCTTTACTTGTATGCCACTCTGCTATTTCACTTAAAAGTGATCTCAGCCGATAGGCTTGGTGTAGGTTTAAAGAGTGTCTCAGAATGATAGTCTCAGGGAGTTCTCTGTTCTCTATAGTTTTTAAGTTCTGCTCCACATTTTCCTCCCATTCTTTCTGGAACCATCTATTGTGACCCCAGTCAGAATGGTCAGTGGTGGCAGCCAGGCATCCTGTAGTTCTTCTGGTCTTACTGATGTTTTTTGGCTTCTGTAGACATTTTCCTTCTCCTTACAGTTTTGCTCCCAGCAAGTAGAGACCAGTAGTTATGTCTTAGATGGTCACTACAAGCTTTTAAGATCCCAAGTGCTACTCATGTCACCAGGATGCAGACCTTGATTTATGTAAATTATGTTATGCCAATTGACCAAGTTGACCCATAAGACTATGGTCCTAAGCTTTCAAATCCAGAAAATCAATCTTGCACTATGCTTAGTCATATCTGTACTTTCAATGAATATATGTGTTTGCACCCACATGCTTGTATTAACACCAATGGTGCTGTGGGCTAATGCACTGGACTGAAAAATAAGTTTGAACCACAAGGTCAGTGGTTCAAACTTACCTCCCGCTCCTCGGAAACCGTATACTGGGTCCCTATGGGTTGGAACTGACTTGATACCACTTAACAACAAAAACAATAAATACTTTTAAGGAGCCCTTGTAGTGATGTAGGATAAACTCTGGGCTGCTAACAGCAGGGTCAGCAGTTCAAATCTACCAGGAGCTCCATGTAAGAAAGATGAGGCTTTCTGCTCCCATAAAAACTTGCAGGTTTGTAAACCATATATATGCAGGGTAGCTGTAAGTCAGAATTGACTCGATGGCAGTGGAGTTATAGCTATTTCTATAATGGTGACTTAATGGAGTAAGTGTTGGGTTGCTACCCGCAAGGTCAGTTGTTTCAACCCACAAGTTGCTCCAAGGGAGAAAGATGAGGCTATCTGCTCCCATAAAAATTTACAGTCACAGAAACTCTAAGGAGCTATTCTACTCCATCTTATAGGGTTATTATGAGTCAGAATTGACTCAATGACAAAAGATATAGATACTTCTATCTGTTCTCACCTATGCACACATCTGTACCTACCCATATGCCTATACCCATTCATATGAGCTCAAATTTGGTTCAAATTTTCCCATCACCAAAAATAACAAGTCTCTATGATCTAAAACATGGAGTCCTGGTGTTACTGCTGTCGAATAAGCACTCAACCATAGGTTGGTTTGAACCACCAGGTTAGTGGTTCAAATTCACTATCTGCATGGTGACTATGAGTTGGAACCAACTCAATGGCACTTAACAACAACATGCTCTAAAGCATATTCTCCCACCCTACACCCTCCTCTCCCTGATAACCAGTGATAAACATTGGTCTCGCTATATAGGTATCCTTATCTTCATATAAAGGAGCTCTGGTAGCGTAGTGGTTACGACTCAGACTGTGAACCACAAGGTCAGCAGTTCGAAACTACCAGCTGCTCCACGGGAGAAAAATGAGGCTTTCTGCTCCCGTAAAAATTTACAGTCTTGGAAACCCTGTTCAGGGTCGCTATGGGTCGGAACTGACTCCACGGCACGTAACAACAAGGGGCGTCCTGGTGTGGTGCTGGAGGATAAGCACTATGCAGCAAGGTTAGTTTTGTGAGAAAGTGCCATACCAATTTCAATAGTGCTTATAAGTGTTAGGCCTCAAATTCACTAGCAAATAACTAGTTATCCCAAGCTATGGCCAAAAGTGAAGGGAACAGTCGCTGGAGAAGGATGTCATGCTGGGTAAGATGGAGGGTCACAGAAAGAGAGGAAGACCCCCAACAAGATGGATCAGCCAGGTGGCATCATTGATGGCATCAAGTGTGGCAGTGGTAGTGAGGTTGGCCCAGGATCGGACATTGTTTCGTTCTGCTGTGCATGGGGTCGCTATGAGTTGGTTCCAACTCAATGGCACCTGACAACAACATGGCCAAAAGAACCAATAGATCCGTTTTGGAACAAGTGCAGCCAGAGTGCTCCTTGGAGGCCAAGATGGCTAACCTTCGTCTCTCATACAATAAAGACATATTGTCAAGGAGGGACCAGTCACCGGAGAAGGATATCACGTTTGGTAAGGTGGAGGGTCAGAGAAAAAGAGGAAGACCCCCAACGAGATGGATTGGCCAAGTGGCAGCATCGATGGACTCAAGCGTGTCAAGAGTAGTAGGTTGGCCCAGGATCTGGCAGTGTTTAGTTCTGCTGTGCATAAGGTTGCTATGGGTCAGTACCGACTAGATGGCACTTAACAATAACAACAACAATTGATAAGAAAAGGCTCCCCTCCATGCATCATCATTCAACAGCATTTGCTTCCATTCCCTCTGTTTTTGTTTTTGTTTTTTTGTATGTACACCGAAGCACTCAGGAATATATAACCTTGGGACTCCTGGGCTCAGAGGCAGTGACATGGCCACAGAGCACTAGAGCAGAGAGTGAAGTGTCCAGCTGATATGAAGTGAGGGAAGATGCACAAGAACACCCATACTTGCAGATAGTACCCACTTGACCTGTCTTCGATGGCTGGATAATCAGAACTCGACTAGAAGAAGAAAGAAGAGGGAAGAAAGAAAGAAAAAAAAAAAAGAGTATCCCACTACAATTTGATGAACTTTACCTATACTTACTGATGTAGTAGCTCAAAAAAGGGAACAAATCTTTACAGCAAGGATCACTCCCATCCCCCTGGTATACACAGTTGACATGGATGGGCAACTTAGGCACTGGCTACCCAATATGGGGGGCTATAAAGGCAAGAAGTGACTGGCTTACAAGCTTTCAAGAGGGAGCCTAGTTCCAGATGGGGCAGGGGTAAGTAGAACCTCCACTGAATGATTTCCAATCTGTTGGGACAGGGCTGGCGAAAGGAAATGGGGATAAGACTCTTGTGGTACAATAGTGAATAATTGCCATCAGGACTGACTGTGAGGGTTGGAAATGTAGAGGCAAATGTTTTTTGACAAAAGGAGGGGAGTGATTAACTTTGCAGCCCAGGAGCAGAAGTCCCTGGGACTATCAAGTGAGGAGAGCAGAGAGCAGGACCTTACCTAGAGACAGTGAAGCTAGGGATGGAGACAGAGACGATGACATGGACAGATGGAGTGGCTGGGGACACTGGACTCAGGGAGAGAGAAAGGCTGTGTCCTGATGGCCGGGGGTGGGCCTGTGGGGTGTGCCCTTTGGTTATTTGATGATGCATGGAGGGGATTGTAATCATTACAATGAAATGGAATATGATAGGATGAATGTAAAACCGATGTTCTCCCATGTAAACCCATATAATTCACAATAAAAACTATAATAAAAAAACAGACATTGGGAAGTTATTGACTCTCTGGATTCTTGTTCTTGTTGTTGGATGCCAAGTCACCTCTTACTGGTGGTGACCTCAAGACAACAGAAGAAAACACTGCCCAGTCCTGCACCACTTCCATGGTCTGTTGCAGATCAGACCATTGTGATTCATAGGGTTGTTGTTGGCTGCTTTTTGGAAGTAGCTTACCAGGTCTTTCTTCCTATTCCATCCTAGTCTGGAAGCTCTGCTGGACTTCTTCATCTTAGCACCACCACACCATTGTCAGATAGGTGGTGGCCACACATAAGGTACATGATCGGGGACCACAATAATTAAAAGTGGTGTTTCAAGAAGAGGACTGTAAAAGCTGGGAGAAAGAATGAGGAAGTGGTCAAATGATGGGAGCGGTAAAGTGTTTTCTATATATAACATCTTGCTTTCACCATACACTTTATTTATAGAGATTTTGCTAAGGAAGCATTTAAAATCTCAAAACTAAACTGAAATCTAAATACTCCATTTTACTAAACCTATTTTTATTATGAAACTTAAGCACTATGTTGGCTGTTGTTGTGGTGAGTTGATTCCAACTCATTGTTGTTGTTGTTAGGTGCCATCGAGTTGGTACGGACTCATGGCGACCCAATGCACAACAGAATGAAACACAACCCTATATAAGGGTTTCTGATGAGTGGTTGGTGAGGTTTGTACTACCAATCTTGCAGTTCAAACCGACCTTGAGGTCCAATGCATTATTCTACAGCATTATACTGGTGCCATGGAGTCAGTTTCGACTCATAATGACCTTGTATAGGGTTTCCAAGGTTGCAAATGTTTACAAGAGCAGAATGCCTCAACTTTCTCCCATGGAACTGCTGATAGTTTTGAGCTACCGACCGTGAGATTAGCAGCCCAACTAACCACTACACTACTAAGAAGGTTTAAAATAAAACATAAAGCTTCTTCTAATCCACAGCCTATTGACAGTTTATTGTTCATTCATTTAAAAAATGTTTACACATTCATAAACGTATAAAATGCCCTTTTTTATACATAATGAAATCATTGTTTTGCTTTTTAATTTAATCTGTCTTGGAAATCTTTCTATATCAGTGCCCAGAGATCAACTTTGTTCTAAAGCCGCATAGTGTTTCATCTCAAGTTCGTAAGGAAGTACATATGTTAAGCAATTACTGCATATTTAATCTGTTCCGAGGATTTGTTTCATTCGTTCTTAAAAACAATGTTATAATGAACCCTTTTAGCACCAAGCTGAATTCCCTAGTCGTTACTTTGCATCAGTTTCTTGGATATTGTCACAGATTGGCTTCTAGTGGCTCAGTGGCTAATCGCTTTGCTGATCACCAAAAGGTTAGCACTGCAAACCCACCAGCCACGCTACAGAGAAAGATGTGGCAGTCTTCTTCTATAAAGATTACACCTACACTTCTCAGATGTGGCCTAAAGGTCCAAAGGACTGAACATCTTAGCAAGGTTGTACAGTTAGTCACTAGATAGCCAGCCACCTTCCATGAGCCTGTCTAGAGCTTTTCCCATTAAGCTTACTTACTTCAAGAAGAACATGTAAGTAAAATTATAATATTTCCTGACAAAGAAAACATTATGCTAAAAACGATTAAAAAAAAAAAAAACTGAAACACTATGAGAATACATGTACAGATAGAACAGAAAGCAAGAAACTCTAACTTTATTTTTAGATCCTTTTAACTTCTTTCCCCATTTTAGTCATTACTAGAATGCCTAACAACTTTGGAAACGGACACATTTAAGTTTCACCTCCGTTCTGTCCCTTGCTGAGGCATTAACAAACAAGTGGTTTGATGCATGTAACAAAGAAGTGCCTGTCATTACAATAGAAATATAACTTTAATAAGGGCTTTACAAGTAATTGTATGTGCCAACTTATAGTGACCCTACATAGGGTTTCTGAGAGTGACTGGTGGGTTTGAACTGCCGATCTTGTGGTTACCAGTACAGTACTTGTCCTATAGTGCCACAACAGCAATCTTTTAAGTGTGGGTTGTACATAAATCAGATGTTCTTAATCCAGGGATTACCTTACTCTACCACCCTCCCACCACGGATTCTTCAGAGTCTGAATGAGAGCTAGCACCTGAAATCTGAAAAGCTCGGCGAAAGATCTACTGAAGATCAAAACACCATAGTGTAGCCAGCTCCACCCTACAACACCTGGAGCCCAGCTGTGTCACTAACCTATAGCAAACATCTGCTAGTTGACTAGGTGAGGTCAGAGGAAGTTTCTGCAAAATGAAGCAAAGCAATGAAAGTTGTTGAAGGAGAACTAATGGGATTGAGTATCAGCTTTCTCGCTGACAATGGTAAGAATTTACCCTCTCACAGTCCTAATTTTCTCATCTTTAAAATGAGAAAAATAATTATAGAAATCATTGAAAACTGCTGTCAAAGGATTCAGCAACATATGCAGTGAAAGCTGTGGGACCCATAACTCAATAGAATGGTCTTGTTTATTCAGGTCTCACAAGTTTTCCCACTTTTGACAGGGTACAGTCTTACTTCTTTTCCATCACTAATTTAGTTATTTACTTACTTTTCATTGTGAATTGAGCGAAGGTTTACCGACAAGATCATCAGTTTTACATTCAATAAATCACACGCTTTCTTTCATCTCAATAATTACAATCCCCTACAGGCAACAATAGTTACCCAGCTTCTTCCCTATGGTTCCTATTTCTATTCCACTCTCTTTCCCACTCAATTTTGTCTTCAGACAAATGTTGCCCTTTTGATCTTGATGACTGACCATTCCATTGTGAGCATACCTTACTAGTGTTGTTGTCTCCACTACATCCCCATCTACTACTTAAGAGTACTGATGTGGCGCTGTGGGTTAATGCATCAGACTGTAAAGTCATTTGAACTGCAAGGTCGGTGGTTCAAGCTCACCAGCTGCTCCTTGGAAGCCCTATACAGGGTCACTATCGGTCGGAATTGACTTAACAGCACTTAACAACAACTACTACTACTACTTAGCTGAAAATTGGGTCCTGATGGGTGGTCGATGGCCATAGTCTCGGGTTCTTCCAGTCTCTTTCTGACCAGTAAGTCAGGTGTGCATTTGAGCTATAGTGTTGGAGAAGAATATTACAAGTACCATGGACTGTCAAAAGAACAAACAGGTCTATGTTGGAAGAAGTACAACCAGAATGTTCCTTGGAAGCCAGTATGGCCAAACTTCACCTCTCATACTTTGGACTTATTATCAGGATGGACCAGTCACTAGAGAAGGACATCATGCTTGGTGAAGTGGAGGGTCAGAGAAAAGGAGGAAGACCCCAAATGAGGTGGATTGGCACAGTGGCAGCAGCTATGGTCTCAGGCTTAACACCGATTGTGAGGTTGGCCCAGGATCAGGCAGTGTTTCATTCTGTTGTGCATAGGGTTACTATGAGTCAGTCCACACTCGATGGTACTTAACACAACAACAGTCCCTTCTGAGGACTCCTGGTGTGGCACTGTAAGATCAGCACTGAACTGCAAACTATAGGTTGGCAGTTCAAACTCAAACTACCCCTTGGAGACTCTATACAGGGTTTCTGTGCTTAGGAACCGACTCGAAGGCTCTTACCAACAACAACAGTCCCTTCTGATAACATACCCGAAATATGAAAGATGAAGTCTCACCATCCTTACTTCTAAGGAACATTCTGTTAGTACTTTTTACGAGACAGATTTGTTTGTTCTTTGGAAGTCCATGGCACTGTTTGTCAATATCATAATTCATATGCTTATTCACTGTCCAACTTTCACATGCATATGAGGTTACTGAAAATACGATGGCTTGAGTCAGGCACATCTTAGTCCTCAAACTGCCATCTTTTCTTTTTAACACTTTAAAAGTTCTGTGCATATTTGCCTAATCCAATATGTTGTTTGGTATCTTGGACAGTTGCTTCCACGGGAGTTGATGGCTAATCTGAACAAAATGAAGTCTTTGACAACTTCAATGGGTTCTCTTTTTGTTGTTGTTGTTGTTAGATGCTATGAATAAATTGGTACTTATTCATACTGACCCTATGCACAAGAAAAAAAACATTGCCTGGTCCTGTGCCAGTCCATTAATTCTTGCTATGCTTGCGCCCATTGATGCTGTCACTGTGTGAATATACCTCATTGGAGGCCTTGCTCTGAGTTTTCCCTGACCTTCCACTTTACCAACTATGATGTCCTTCTCTAGGGACTAGTGCCTTTTGATATGTCTGAAGTGTGAGAGACAAAGTCTGGCTATCCTGGCTTCTAAGGAGCATTCTTGGATGCACTTCTTCCAGCACAGATTTGTTTGTTCTTCTGGTAGTCCAAGGTACTCGTAATATTCTTCTCCAACATCACAATTCAAATACATCAATTCTTCTATGGTATTCCTTATTCACTGTCCAACTTTTCCATGCATATGAGGATACGGAAAATACCATAGCTTGTGTCAGGTGCACCTTAGGTCTCAAACTGACATCTTTACTCTAGAACACTTAAAAGACATCTTGTGCTGATATGCCCAATGCAATATGTGGCTAGATATCTTAACAGGTGCTTCCATGAGTGTTGATGGCTGATCCGAGCAACGTGAAATCTTTAACAACTTCAATATTTTTCTCCATTTACCTTGCTGTTATTTATTGGTCCAGTGGAGAGGTTTTTTTGTTTTCCTTAGATTGAGGTGCAACCCATACTGAAGACTGTGGTCTTAGATTTTCATAAGTATTTTAAGTCCTCTTCACTTCTGGCAAGCAAGGTTGTATCATCTGCATATCATAGGTTGTTAATGAGTCTTCCTTCAATCCTGATGGCACATTCTTCTTCATATAATCCAGCTTCTCGAATTATTTGCTCAGCAAACAGACTGAAAAAGTATAGTGAAAGAATACAACCCTGGAACACACCAGTATGGATTTTAAACCATTCTGTGTCCCTTTGTTCTGCTTGAACAACTGTTTCCTGGTCTATGTACAAGTTCCTCATGAGAACAATTAAGTGTTCCAGAATACTCATTCTCCGCAATGTCCATACCTTGTCATGATTCACACAATTGAAAGCCTTTGTGTAGTCAATAAACCATAGGTAAACATCTTTCTGCTTTCAGTCAAGATCCATCTGGTACCAGCAATGACATTCTTAGTTCTACATCTCCAGCATGAACCTCTGGCAGCTCCCTGTCAATGTACTGCTGCTGCAGCCACTTCTAAATTATCTTTAGGAAAATTTTACTTGCATGCAATATTAATGATATTGCCTGATGATTGCTGCATTCTATTGGGTCAACTCTTTGGAATGGGCACAGGTATGGATGTCTTCCAATCGGTTGGCCAAATAGCTGTCTTCCAAATTTCTTGGCATAGAGGAGTGAGTGCCTCCAGTGCTGCACCAGTTTGTAGAAAGATTTGAATTTGCATTTTATCAGTTCCTGGAGCCTTGTTCTTTGCCAATGCCTCCAATGCACCTTGGACTTCTACCTTTAATACCTTCGCTCTTGATCATGTGCTACTTCTTGAAATGGTTGAACACTGACCATTTCTTTTTGGTACAGTGACTCTATATAATCCTTCCGTTTTATACATCATCCAATATTTTTTTCATTGAATCCATCAATAATGCAAATCAAGGCTTGAATTTGTTCTTCAGTTCTTAAGAAATGCTGAGCGTGTCCTTCCATTTGATTATATTATTTGACTTTTCTTCTCTATCTCTCCAATGAAATTTTCTGTTAAGCTCTTTTACCTCCTCATTTCTTCCATTTGCTTTAGCATCTCTATGTTGGAAAGCAAGTTTCAGAATCTCTTCTGACATCTATTTGGTTGTTTCCTTCTTTTGCATCTCCTTAATGACCTTTTGCTCTCTTCCCGTATGATGTTCTTGATGCCATCCCACAACGTTGAAGGTTTTTGGTTGTTAATGTCTAACGTATCACATCTGTTCTTGAGATGATCTCTACATTCAGGTGGGGTATGTTCAAAGTCATATTTTGGCTCTTGTGGACTTGTCTTAATTTTCTACAGCTTCAGGATGAACTTGTAATAAGCAATTGATGGTTTGTTCAACAGTCTGCCCCTGGTTTTGTTTTGGCAGACGATATGGAGCTGTTCCACTATCTCTTTCCACAGACGTACTCAATTTGATTTCTGTGTATTCCATCTGGTGAGGTCCATGTGTATAATCATCTTTTATGCTGTTTTAAAAAGATATTTGCAATGAAGAAGTCATTGGTCTTGCAGAATTCTATCATGTGATCTCCATCATTTCTATCACTAAGACCATATTTTCAATGACTGATCCCTCCTTTTTTTCCCCAACTTTTCAGTCGCCAATAATTATCAATACATCTTGATTGGCTGTTTGATTAATTTCAGACTGGAGAAGTTGGTAGAATTATTTAATTTAATCATCACTGGCTTTAGTGACAGTGCATAAATTTGAATAACAGTTTTATTAACTTGTCTTCCTTGTTGTTGTTGTTGTTGTTAAGTGCCATCGAGTCGGGTCCTTGTAGGCCTAGGAATATTATATATCCTATCAGAGATAGTGTTGTACTTCAAGATAGATCTTGAAATGTTCTTTTTGGATGATGAATGTGACACAATTCCTCTTCAATTTGTCATTTTCAGCACAGTAAACCATGTGATTGTCAGATTTAAAATGACTACTACCAGTCCATTTCAGCTCACTAATGGCTAGAATATTAATGTTTATGTGTTCCATTTCATGTTTGACAACTTCAAAATTTCCTAGATTCATACATTAAAAGAAACTAGAGATCCTTACGGAAGTGGAAGATTCTAGGTCTAAAGCAAGAAATACACAAGTCTGGATCTTCTTGACAAACAAGACTGCCCATACGCTGTCTATGATCACTAAAGTTGTGTTGAATGAACTTGGGAGCCAACTGAGAGAGGCTCCCACTGGTTAACCATGGGACAACTTGAGTTTCAGTAAGAATAAAAATATCAATGACTTGAGTGGTTATACAGAACCCAAGCTTTTGGTATTCCAAAGATCCACAAGGCTAGACAGTGGGTGTTCCATTGCTGATTCATTTGGGCTCTCAGTTATTTGGCACTTTTCAACACAGGATACACAATACCAGAGGTTGTCCATTAAAGACATAAAGGCCTTCATGTATGGGACTTATGACCACTTTTAGTCTCTCCTACAAAACAAATCTAATTGGAGGATGGTACTGTTCCTGTTCACAGGCCATAAGTCTCCATCCAGAAGTGTATATTGGGGCAGGATCTCACTGTTGAGTTTGACCAGTTTGGTCTTTTAAAGGCTATTGAATCTGATGGGTTTCCAATTCTTTAAAAGACACCCAAGGAGGTTGTTGGTGGGGATTGAGAAGGTCTGTCTTATCCTGAAGAAGGGAAGAGAGGGGAAGATCAGTCTCTTCTCAGTTAGCATCCTGACCTAAAGAGAAACAACTTTCAGTTTCATTTCAGGGACAACGGAGTGTCTTCCCTTGTCACCTGACTTTCACAAGGAGAAAGCTATACCTCCATTTCCCCTGTCCAGACCTCTCCAGGGGTGCTGTCGGGGCTCCCTGTGAAAGTGGGGATACTCAGACTCTTTGTTCATTGTCTTCCATAGTTTATGACCCTTATTATGTCTCAGGGTGTGGGCAGGTGGAACCCTCTTAACTGGGCATCCAGTAAAACATAACCCCTGAATTCTTGCTAATTACTTTCTTTCCATAGGGTCAGGAGAATTAACTGCAGATGGCCTCACCTTACAATGTGTCTAGATTGGGGTCAAAATTTTGGAGAACTTGCTCTATGAGGAAGAGTTTCCAAAACATCTATTAAGACTTTACTTTGCATACTACAAAGCAAAATCTTAATAGAGCAGCAAGAGAAAAGGTGAACACAGAGTTCAGTGAGACCCTGCAGGCTGGTCATTTGACTAGAAATCACAATCGCCTGCTGGAAACTAATTGTTGTTATTGTTATTGTTGTTGTTAAGTGCTGTTGAGTCAGTTCTGACCCAAAGCGACCCTGCATAGGGTGGCTGGTGAACCTGAACCACTGACCTTGTGGTTCAAACCGACTTTACAGTTCAGTGCATTAACCCACAGTGCCACACCAGGCTTGCAAAAGGGGCACTCTGGCCTGCCCCCAAATGTTAAAAAAAAAAAAAAAGACTGACAAATTGTGTGCCACATAGCTTCAAAATTAAGAGTTTAAAGAGACAATATCTAAGAGCAGCGTTAGCAAGACACAATGAGCCCATTCTCTTATCTTCACTAACCAATCCCTCCATCAGGTAGAGATTCAAGGTCCGAGATTTCAGCACTAAAATGTCTAGTATACATGGCGGGTGGCACAGGACTTGAGACCTGGTTCAGAACGGGACAGGAATAGGAAGCCCTATCTTTTTGCAATATGGGACAAAGACCAGCATACAAAAATCCTCAGCAAAGCACTAGGTTTATTAGAGCATAGAATGTTCCCAGAAGAGTGGGGACAGATCTATCTCATGAGTGAGGATAGATTCCATAGTATCAGGGGTTTAAGCATTAAATACGTGTTCTTCATGGTTTGGGGTGCCCTCCCTTTACAGGTGAAGCTGATACAGCCTTCTAGTGATTATATCCTTTCCAGTCTACAGAGCATGTGCACCCTTGCCATCCCAAAATTTTAATTATATGGATACAAATGCTAATGACATTAAACTGACTTTGCCACATCAAAAGGTCACACACAGAACACATCTCTCTGTGCACACTGGTGCACGTCACAAACCATAAGGCATATCTTTTTGTGGTGTTCCCGTTTCCCCTTTATTCTTGCCCACGGATTCGTTGTGAGACCTTGATGGGCTGGTTGTCTGATTCCCACCACATGCCCTTTCCTCTTGCCCTGTACCTGCTATCCCCCACTGAAGAGATTGGAACCCTGAATTCATTAGGGAAGAGAGGTAATGGCCGCTCTGACTACTTCCTGTTGGTAGGGGCTATACTCCTGCCAATCCTTCAGATTTCACCTTTTCCTATCTTTCCCTATTCAGTGGGAGGGCCAGGTTGGAAATTTTGGGTGGAGGCATCTTGGGGGATAAGTGGTATTTCAGAGTTTCTGGGGCCATGCTGGTGTGAAAGAGAACAATATACTTTTAGCATCATCATCTTCGCCTTAAAGGCTTGTATTATGCAAGAGACAAATTTAACTAACAGATTAAACAAACAAGGGCCATAAAGTCAAAAGTATATTGTTATTGTGGGGCTTGAGAAGGGTAAAAACCAGGTAACTGAAGGGAACTATCTTTTTGTTTGATCCCATATGCTCTTGGCTGTAGGTGATGTATTTAGCCAATTTTCCTCTTCTAGAATTGCCTTCATCCTAAATTCAACCTCCCTAAGGAGTTGATGGATTTATAACAAGTGCTACCATGGATTGTGCAAACTCCACCCTTTTCTGCTAGCATGGAATCTAAAACTAGGTGATGGTCTAGGACAACATCGGCTAATGAGTCTGAAGACTTTGAACAGCCACTATGGTTTGAGCCATTTCTCAGGAAATCTGGATGAAATGAGAAAGACTGAGTAACTGTTAGTGTGTGTAAACTATTACCTCCCCTCTCCCCAAATCCCAGAACTGATCCTATTGCCAATGTGAGGCCTAAGGCAACTACAGCTACACTGGGTCACTTTACTCTTGGGTGTGGAGGGCCCAGAGGGCTAAGTTGGCTTTTGTTATACACTGTTAGGAGTTCCCGGCCCAAGGAGATTACAGCTAAATTATATCTGGTATTCATCAAGGTTGAACTTATACACTGAAGTCCCCAAGTGGTATTCATTCCTTAACAAACAATCCAGACTCCCTCTGAAGCACACAGAAGAGGGGCCGGGTTAGACTCATAAAATTGGATGTGGTGCCATTGGCCAGCTTTCCAGTGACCCATGAGTAGTATCAGGGCTGAAACCTGGCAAGGCAAAGGTCTTGCATATATATGTAGGCAGGGCAGTGGAAATGTTGGTACAGACAACAGCCATGCTGAAATATGGATGAATATGCGGGCAGCTTGGGATTTGGGTGGTTATATATTGGCACTGACGTTCCAGGGGTATGGACTAACTGGGACTGCAGGAATTTTTGTATGCTGCAGCTTGTGATTGGTGAAAGTGATGCTTTTCTGTTCAGGACATGGTATGATCATTTGGACTCCTCAGGCAAAGTTTCCAGGGGAAAGAAATTGGTTCCAATTTATTCATAACCATCCCTTTGAACTAAATGCACACTCTTCTACAGTGTGGTCTAAAGGGCGCTGCCACCTATATTCTGTGGGATCCTGAGGGGGGTTGTTATTCTTAGCAAAGAAGATAAGGCTCCTTCAGGAGCATGAGGAACCTAGGTAAGTTAAGGTTCAAGAACAATTATATATGTGGGCCTGTAACCACAATCGGCTGTGGTTGAAGGGGTGAGGGAAAAAGAGTCCAATCCATTTGGAATAACAAGACAGCTGGGATCTCTTCTTCATTACAGCAAGTATTTCACATGGGATTGGTTACAGCACTAATACTTAGATGCATTGCTTCAAGTAGTTTATGCCTCTGAGTAACAGTAGGTTGGTCCTGAAAACAAACCCAACACTTACAAAGGTTGTTGTTGTTGCTGTTAAGTGCTGTCGTGTCAGTTCCGACCCATAGCGACCCTATAAAGGGTTTCTGAGGAGCAAGTTGTGAGTTTGAACCGCCACCCTTGCGGTTCAAATGGTTTTGTAGGCTGCCGCATTAATCCACAGCGCCACGCCGGGACTAACTGTTGAGTTATTTGGGTTATGAAATTGTCATCCCAATTTGTACTTGTGGCAGAGGTGGCCAGACTAATGAGATATCAAAATGTCTTAACTAGGGATATGAAAGCCGTAAGGAATAAATTTCTAGTAGCTATTGCCATTATTCCACAGTGCAGTAATGTTATACCAACACGAAAGGTGCACATTTCCAGAAAAGAGCACCTAGCTAGCAAACAGGCAAGTAAAAATACAGATTAATGCTAATAAAAAGGCAAGGCCTAGCTACAGTGCCCACTTTTCAATTAGGCTCATTTAAGTCTTATCTGGTGCCATTTTCTAGACTTCAACAGGAGCTTGAAGTTTCAGACAGGCTTACAAAGGAATATGAGGTCTCTGGTCCTGGAGTTACATCAGAAGTTTTCTCGGGAGGATACACAGGTTTTACTCTTGAGGTATGAACTCAAAGAGATTATTCCATGTATCTTTATTGCAGTGGAAGTAGACAGAAGAGCCTGCTTCAGTCCCTCTCATACTGGCTCCAGCTGCTATTGGGGTCCTCTTTCCTTCCTGCTTTTAACTAGAAATCATTCTTCTGATTATATATTTACTTTTTTTTTTTCTTGGTTAGCCAGTGGTATTATCTGCTGGCCACAATCTAGTAAAACCTGTTGCACTTAGTACTAAGACTTATGATAT
>NW_006408746.1:1451656-1454454 GCF_000296735.1 Chrysochloris asiatica | reverse complement strand
CGAAACACTGCCCGATCCTGGGCCAACCTCACTACTCTTGATACGCTTGAGTCCATCGATGCTGTCATTTGGCCAATCCATCTCGTTGGGGGTCTTCCTCTTTTTCTCTGACCCTCCACCTTACCCAACATAATATCCTTCTCCAGTGACTGGTCTTTAGTTGGTTGTTATTTGAGGTGTTACCCTAGCTTTCATTATTGTAATATAAGTAATAGCTCTATCCAATTTTGGTGGGTCTTTAGACATAATTTTGGCAAGATGTGTTTTTAGGATTTGGTTCATTCTACTTTTCAGAGCCTTGGGTAGGTAAGCTGAATGAAGATAAGAAATTATTCCCAGAGTCATTGACATTCCTTGGGTGATTTTAGAAATGAGAGTGGGGCCGTTGTCACTTTGGAGGCATCTAGGCAGACCAAAGCAAGGTACAATTTCCTTCAAAAGAAACGTTACCACCTCTTAGTATTGCCTTCTCAGTTTGTGTAGGGAATGCCTCAACCCAACCTGAGAAGGTATCTATCAGGACTAAGAGAGACCTATATCCTCAGCACCTAGCCATAATGGTAAAGTCTATTTGCCCGTCTTCCTCTGGGTATTCTCCCTGTCTTTGAACTGGATGTAGGAGGGAGGGAGGACTGAGAGTTCCCTGTGAGTTAGTAACCTGGCACAACATATAAGCCTTATGACCTGCTTTACCACTGCTGAAGGATTTCTTATAATCACCCATCTCTGTTGGAGGACCTCTAATGCTCTGGCACCTGAGTGGAAGGCCTGATGAAAACTGGAGACAAACTTCCACGCTAATTTGTAAGGGATGTAAGCCTTTCCATCTTTGATCAACCAAATCACCAGTGGTTAGTTTTAATCCCAAAAAACTCTGGGATTATCAGCCACATGATGGCCTTAACTACACAGCCATTAGGGTCCTGGAGCTTGAGACTAGTGTAGGTGGCAGATGCTGCTACTTCTGTACTCAACAACCTCTCTCCCTTCTACTCTAGTCAACAACCTTCTCCTTTCCTCTTATTGGAAGCCTCTCACAATTAGGCTGTAATGCCAGCCACTCTCTTTCACAGATTCCCTTGCAGATGTGACTCAGTTCTGGCCAATAGGGCCTACGGAGGCTTTGGGAAAGCTTACTTTCCTGAGGAAAAGAAATATTCACTGCAAGAGAATTCTGTCACTGCCCTGTGTATCCTCCCACACCCCACATACATACACATACTGCCTGCTTTGAATGGGGCTGGAAGGAGCATGTGTACCTAGAGCTGGGAAAGTCATTTTCTACTCATGAGGTGACAAATCTGCAGATACAAAGGTAACATGCTGAGGATGGGGAGAGAAGGATGGGAAGAACGTGGGTCCCTGATGACACTGTTTGAATCACCGATCTAGACCTGGCTCTGCCCAACTCCAGATTATCCTACACATACAATAATTTAAAATCTTATTATTCAAACCATTGTTAGTTAGGCATTCCCTCACCTACAGCTTTAAGTATCCTGATAGAGTACACTATTTATGTCATGAATATACAGAAGCTAAGAGCAACCATAAAAAGGGAATAGAACTCACAAAAGACTGACTGAAGGGTAAAATCAACGTAGACATGCTTGAGGGTTACTCAAAGCTAAAATATGCACTACAAAGAGTGGGGTGGTTAATTCTCTGCCCCACTGCCTGTTTCCACAAGTCATCATCCAGCCGCCTCCACTTACCCTCCCTGGCCACGCCATTTTTCACTTCCTGACCTCAATTTAGAGGTATGCTGAGCTTCAGGGCAGCAAACCTGAAGGATGACTGTGAGAGAGGAAGGCTGAAGCAAGAATCATATTAATTCATTTGAATATTTATTGGCTCCTAATTAAATATTTAAACCTACAGAAAAAAAATAGCTCTAAAATTAGCAGAACCATTTTTTTCACCATTCATAATTTTTATGACCCCTATAAGAATGATGGGGAGTACTGGTGTGGTGCTGTGGGTTAATGCACAGGACTAGAAAGTCAGTTTGAACAGCAAGTCATCAGTTTTACATTCAATGAACTGGCTTCATTACAGTGACTACAATCCCCTCCATGTATCATCAGTATTTACCTGTATTCACTTTAACTCTTGCATTCTTCCATGTGTTTTCAGCTATCTTCATCTTTCCTCAGCTAACCTCCCTGTTGTTATCTATTGCCTGCCCCTTTACCCACGTCAACATGTGTCTACTCTGTAGCCTATGAATAACTGTCCTTCCCCCCTTCCTCAGTAACCATCATAGAATGTTTCTTTGATCAAGAAATCCTTTTTGTTTTTCCGCTGCCTGACTGGACGCCATCATGGGTCACATGCATACTTCTGGAAGGGGCCTGTCCCAGTCATCTGTGCCCTATCTCCACAGCGTCCCTACCTGGCTGAAGTAGACGTCTGATAACGTAAAGTCACAAATGTACAAACTGGCCAAGAAAGGCCTGATCCCTTAACAAACTGGTAAGATCCTTAAGAGATTCTCATGGCGTTGCACAGGTACATTTTGCAACAGGCAATAAAATCTTCAGAATCCTTAAGTCTATAGAACTTGCTCCTGATCTTCCAGAGGATTTCTACCACTTAATTAAGAAGGCTGTTGCTGTTCCGAAGCATCTTGAAAGAAAGAGAAAGCATAAGGGCGCTAAATTCCGTCTAATTCTAATTGAGCCAATTTCACCAGCTGGCTCGATATTATAAAACCAAGAATCCTCATCTACAATTGGAAATATGAATCATCCACAGCATCTGCCCTGGTTGTGCAAATTTGTCTTATGTGTACTTGA